>NC_142762.1:25828097-26003097 GCF_054948205.1 Urtica dioica subsp. dioica
TCTGCCGTCAACAAGGTCCTTTTTCCTTTTTTATTATTATATTCTTTGTGGTCGTGTGGTGGGACAAACACCTGACAGAAAACTGGGTTTCTTGACAGGCAGGTCTGGCCAAACTCATTGGACTTGCTGGGGAGACCAATGTCCAGGTGCGCACTTTTTCATGGGTTGCTTTCTCAGCTGCGGATTTTTTTTCTTTTTTATGGGCCCAACCCAAACATCTCAGTTTTGTCATTGCTTGCGCGGCTGTGTCTTGAATTTTGAAACTTCCTCGTGCTCATGTGTTGTCTCTAGTTTTAAATCTGTTTTGCTTTCATTTTTTTTGTCCTTGTTCTGGTTAGTTTTTTTTTTTTTTTTTTTAAGTAAGGCTCTGGTTTTATCTTTTATTTGCAACTTAAAGGGTGAAGAGCAGAAGAAACTGGATGTGCTTTCGAACGAAGTTTTCATCAAGGCTTTAGTTAGCAGCGGCCGCACGGTAAGTCAGCTTCTTGTGATGATAATCCGAGACTGGTAAAAATGTCTTTTATTTTATTTTTTTAGTTCTTATATTGAGAGAATTTATGCTTCTTTGTGGTGTTGGCAGTGCATCCTCGTGTCCGAAGAAGATGAAGAGGCGACATTTGTGGAGCCATCGAAGCGTGGAAGGTACAGTGTTGTTTTCGATCCACTGGACGGCTCCTCCAACATTGATTGTGGTGTTTCCATCGGAACGGTATGAACTACTCTCTCATCTTTAACTGGACTCTCATATTACTATTAACATATAATTGATAATATCAGTAATCTGACGGAGAAAAAAACAATAATATTTGTTCATAGATTTTCGGGATTTATGCGTTGAAAGATGGAACAGAACCTACTCTGGACGAGGTCTTGCAGCCTGGGACGAACATGCTAGCTGCTGGCTATTGCATGTATGGAAGCTCTTGCACGGTACACCAAACATAATCTTTTCTTTCTCTTTTGTTTAAATTGCCTTCGCTTTGTGTCAAACGAGAGTACTAACAATGCTGGCAATATGGGACGGGCGTGACAGTCCGAGCCTGGACCGCCCCTTTTTAGCCAGATTGGGCTCGACCTACCCTGCTTTGGAATCGTTTGGTCTGGCCTGAGCCTGCCTAAATATAAGGGTCGGTCCAGGGAGGCTTATTTCTTCAGAGAAATGGGCCGGTCCTAGCCATGTTTTTAAATTTGAGCAAAAATTTTATAAACTGTAGAGCTATTTTAGTGACGTTTACTGTTATAAACTTTGTCGAACGAGATCTTTTTTGAAAATTGGAAAACAATGTAAAGGAGCACAAACCTTGTGATAAAATCTAATATAAATTTTGCACTAATAGTAAAACAAAAATATACTAATAGTAAGTGACAAGCAATTGATAGCTGTAGGCTTATTCGGGCCAAGCCCTTCCTTTATAATCGTGAATTGAATTCTTATTTCGGACGTAATCAGAGTCCGTTTTAAAATAACTGTTCGGAGTGAAATACTTACTGTTCGGAGTTTCCATTATGTTTCACTGCAGTTTGTGATGAGCACCGGATCTGGAGTTAATGGGTTCACGCTTGACCCGTCTCTTGGGGAGTTCATCTTAACCCACCCTGACATCAAGGTAGTCTATGCGTTTATTAACATGATTTGTGAAGTCTAAAGTTGTTGACGTCCTGGAAAAATTGCTTTCTTTTCTTAGTATGCATAAAAAATTTCACTCTGCCTTGTTTTCTGCAACAGATTCCGAAGAAAGGAAAAATCTATTCTGTGAATGAAGGAAATGCCAGAAACTGGGATGGTCCAACCACCAAGTACGTAACGTTCTATTCTGTAGTTTTCCCGCTCCTATAGAGGGTCAGCTTTGGTTTGACGTTTCTCTTACCAGGTACGTGGAGAGATGCAAATTCCCAACGGATGGTTCAGTTCCCAAGTCTCTGAGATACATCGGAAGGTATTCATAAATCATGATCAAGTCTTTGTGTAACACAGTTTTCAGAAAGCTAAAACAATCGATTGACAGTATGGTGGCTGATGTCCACCGCACATTGCTGTACGGTGGTATCTTTCTGTACCCTGGCGACAAGAAGAGCCCCAATGGGAAACTTCGGTATGTCAAGCTTGTTTACAATACAGAGCTTCTTATTCAAATTTTTAAATCTGATGTGAAACCGGTGTTTGGAAACTAGTGTTCTGTACGAAGTCTTCCCGATGTCATTCCTGGTGGAGCAAGCGGGAGGCCAGGCTTTCACAGGAAAGGAACGGGTAAGGACATCTTCTTATTATGCTCATCCCAAATGCCTAAATATGACAAAACTCATGTTCTCGGCCAATGATACTATCTGTCTTGTACAGAGCTTTATTGAGCCCAGTATTTTGTTTGGTTTGTCTCGAATGCTCGAGGGTGTTCAGAGGTTAGAGAGTTAGTAACTAGCGATCCATCGAAATCCTGGATGGGTTAAAATTGGAAATAAATAAAAAAAGTCTAGGGATGAAAAACTAGAGCATGGATATGTCATTGAGAAAGGATTACTGCTCTTTTAAACAAGAGCTGGCATATTAGGTTGATCTGATATGAGCAACAGCTTATACATACGTATTAACGTCGAATTTTGATTTATTCTAATTGGTCAGGCATTGGAATTGGTTCCCAAGAAGATACATGATCGATCTCCGATATTTCTTGGTAGCTATGATGATGTTGAGGAGATCAAAGCTCTGCACGCAGCTGAAGAACAAAAGTAACAATATATCTACAATTTTCCTCTGGTACAAGTAGATCTATCTCCTGAAGGTTGTTCTCGTACTAGTCTGAAATAATTCCTTAATCACCTTTTCATAAGATGAAACTGCTATGTAATTTAGGCAGTTTCTCGAAACGAACCAACAAGTTCTAATTCAAATATATTGTAATAAATAAGTTTTGATTCCCATTCATTCGATTTGATGCACTTTTCTCCCTGTGGTTTGCGATCAGGACTTGAATTTTTTAAGCGGGTTCCATCAATGACTACCCAAAGCAAATAACGAACAGGAAAAAAAAAATTATATATATATATATATATATTAGAAAACACAAAGCTTTAATGCTCTTGCTAAAGTTTAAAGCCTCACGAAATATATGATGAAGGTAAGAAGTTAAACCCTTGCACAAAATTACAATGAAGAGAACAGTAATTCTCCCCCTCACATTTCATGCCTATCACAAACAAATATCGCTCGCTCCACATACATGTGTATGGATTTTCAGCAGTAAATCAATACAGCAATAAAATAGACAAGTACAACACATCAATGGTTAAGATATAGCATTCACGAATAACATGTGACTATCTCAAATCAAACTAGCAAACTTCATTTCATTAGAAGCCATATCAAACAGGGCATAAGAGCTTGTCATCCTATTTCTTACATACCAATTGCCAATAAGTATATTTGCTTGAATTCGACAATAGGTAAGGAAAAAAAAAAGTACAGCAACACTGACAGTCTCTACTGAAATGGACCATCACCCACTCACATGTTAAAGAGTAGCAAACAATCAAGCCGTCCTTAGAGGCGGCGAAACGAGAATGACCCCATCCCCTCTGACAAACAGAAATGGCACTGTTCGCTTTGTAGTCTGTAATATTAAAAACATGAAGCAGATGAGTTGCCAAACTTCTATAGTAAGGATGAACAAGTGTCTAAGAAGTGACCGAAAGAAACCCAGTAATATTTTCATTCGTATTTACTATTTCCCTGACATACTATGCATTTCTCACTTTCTCAGACTGCATAGTATGCCCATGCTAACATGCTTTAAAACAGAAACACAGAGATCTTTCTAAGGCTTCTCAGGCTTGGCCAGAGAAGTATATTGAAATTCATCCCTTAAGTCGTGCCAATCACTATTGAACTAAGCGGCCAAACTGTGGTATCAAGTTCCCTATGAATTGCTTCAAAACTACCCACAATTTATGCCTACTATCAAATTCAAATTATGTTACCCGTTTTACTTGGAAACAATAAATCAACTCAAACATACATACCCGAACAATCTCTTCATATGTTTCGTCATCAATTTCCACAGTCGTTACAATTTCTTCAACGTCCCCCAGAATCATGTTTAAATGTTGATCATATGCCTGCAGAACCCACGAAACAAACCCCATAAGGAATTGAAAAAATTCTACTCAGACTCAAAAATTTCAAAATTCATAGAACAACGGCAAAGTGACCAGAGCTGTATATTTTGCAGAAACATTAATTGTCGACGCGTATCTATGAGAAACTAAGAAATTTTCAAAATAGTCAGCAAAAGTCCAATCACTTCGAAAAAGAAAAACGAAACCCTAAAAAGGTATAATAGAGTACATGAAGCTTGCCGCGAAGCTCGCGGTCGGAGCGGAGCTTGACGTAGATGCGTTCATCGAGACTCAGCCGTATCAGATCCAATGGCTCCTTCACTGCGCTCTCTTCCTCCGCCGTCGCCATTATCTCACTCGCTCGTGTATAATATGTGTTCTCAAACTTTGCAACTTTGAACTTTTCAGCGGAAGGTGAAAAAGTACTTAAATTTTTTTCCCAAAAATCTACTTATATATCTAATATTTTTTTCGACTACAAAAAAACATAAATTATAGAGAAATTGTCTAATTTCCCACCAATTTCATAACATTTTCTCACTTTCCACCAAAAGACTAATTTTTCCCAAAATGCCACCATCTATGTCAACAATGTTGACATTTATTTTTGCCCTTCACTATGAGATGTCAACATTGTTGACATATGTCAACAATGTTAACATCTCGGTGGCATTTTGGGAAAAATTAGTCTTTTGGTGGAAAGTGGGAAAATGTTATGAAATTTGTGACAAATGAGGCAATTTCTCTAAATTATACCGTAAGTAACTAATTTGTTAGGCCGTTAAATTGAATGAATAAACACGGAACAACTTCAGATTTAATGAACAAATAATATATTTTTTTAAACTAATCAAATATCAATTATATAATTTTATTATACAAAAAATTCACAAGAGAAAAAAAAATTCTCCTCTTTAGTATAAGAAAATCATTATTTTTTTCTTAAAATTAAATAAAGTTAATTATATCATATTATAATAAATAAAAATAAGGTTACAATTAGGTATATAATGTTACAATTTTACTTTACCATTTTTTTTTATCTAAAATAGTATTTAGATTTAGAAGACAAAACAATTAAGAGAAATTGCTCAAACTACTACCTTATCACTAATTTTTTCCAAAAATTCATCAAAGTATAATTTTGGCCAAAAATACAAGTTGGTCACTTGTAAAAAACCAAGTTTACCCTCCACTTTAAATTTTCTTTCAATCTCACACATACCCTCTCATACCTCATTTAATACCATCATTTAATCCATTCTGAATTAAACTTTTTATCTCTCTCTCTCTCTCTCTCTCTCTCTCTCTCTCTCTCTCTCTCTCTCTCTCTCTCGTCAGAAAAGAGCTCAAAGCTCAAAACCAAAAGAGAACCAAAACCCTAGATTTGAGCTCACTCAATCCTTGCCAAAGTTGAGCTGACTCAAACCCTTGGATTTGAGCTCTGACACGCTCAAGGAAGCACGAACAAAGCTCATAGATCCGGTCACGACGAAGACCGTAGCTCCGACCAAGCACGTAGCTCCGATCCTCGCCTAAGGTTAGTTTTGTTTTTAGTTTTATCAAACTTTTCTTTCGTTTTTGTGTATGTTTATTCTGGGTATGTTTAAATTTGGGGCAAAAATAAGGTTTTCGTGATTCTGGGTAAGTTTTGAAGTTGTTTAGCGAAGTTCGTAAGTTTCGTCAGATGTCAACAGTTGACGTCAACAATTGATGTCAACAGTTGACATCTATTGTTGAGATCTTATGTCAACAGTTGATGTCATCTGTTGACATATATTGTTGATGTCTAATGTCAACAGTTGACATCAACTGTTGACGTCAATTGTTGACATTTGATGTCAACAATTACTAACTTTGGATTTCTTCTTGATTTGTACAGTGATGGCGAAAATTTATTATTCAAGCAAGATGGTGCTTTGGTTGAACCTGGTCGGTATCATGAGAAAAGTCTTTCGAAATTATGGTGTCGTCCGAAGTGAACTTCGCTAGCTTTGTTCAATACCTTTATGCCATCGAATCCCCTTATGCCATCAATACTCGAGGATGGGTGTGATTCGGTCCCAACTCATGAATCGGCAATTCGTTCTACATTAGGATTGGATGACTATTTTTTTATACTTTGTTCAGACTACTTTTTTTAATTTATTATGCTTTGTTCATACTACTTTTGTTAAAGAGTCTATTTGTTTAATTCATTATGCTTTTTGTTCAAACTACTTTTGTTAAAGAGAATCTCTTTTGTGCAGACTACTTGTTGACCTCAACTATTGACGTTGATGTCAACAATTGACGTCAACTGTTGACATCAATGTCAACAGCATCAATGTCAACAATTGACGTCAACTGTTGATATCAATGTCAACAATTGACGTCAATTGTTGACATCAATGTCAACAGCATCAATGTCAACAATTGACGTCAAAACCATTAAAAAACAACTACAGATTGATAATTGATATATTGTTGATATTCATTAAACATGCTATCAAAAGCATACCAAAATATTAAGATATGAGTAGTACGTGAACAACATTGCTATCAAAAGCATACCAAAAGATTAAGATAAGAGTAGTACATGAAACACATTGCTATCTATTGTTTACATTGTTTCCTGATTGTCATAAATCTCCATGTCCGATCCAACATGGGTCGCTAACTTCACTGCCCCGTGCCGATATAAGTCGATCGTGAACTTTTGCCGGTGCATGTACATATCCTCTTGTTTGACATCTTGCAGATCTAAGCCGTGAGACATAAATGTAGAATTGAGTGTCGTACCTGATCACCAAGTCATTCTTCTTCGGTCCAGAGGTCATAGTAAAATGTCTTCAATTTGATTTCAACTTCTGTGAAATTCCATCCCTATGACAATTTATCTTCTAGTGGCTTATACCAATCCCTCTCCTCATCTTTCTTCAGCCCACTCTCCATTACAGTGACGTCCTCAAATTAAGCTAGTGAAGTTCACTTCGGACGACACCATAATTCCGAAAGATCTTTTCTCATGATATCGACCAGGTTCAACCAAAGTACCACCTTGCTTGAATAATAAATAAATTTCCGCCATCATTGTACAAATCAATAAGAAATCCAAAGTTAGTAATTGTTGACATCAGATGTCAACAGTTGACGTCAACAGTTGACGTCAACAGTTGATGACAACTGTTGACGTCAACAGTTGATGTCAACTGTTGACATTATACATCAACAATATATGTCAACATGTGACATCAACTGTTGACATAATATGTCAACAATTGATGTCAACTGTTGACGTCTGACGAAACTTACGAACTTCGCTAAACAACTTCAAAAATTACCCAGAATCACGAAAACCTTATTTTTGCCCCAAATTTAAACATACCCAGAATAAACATACACAAAAACGAAAGAAAAGTTTGATAAAACAAAAAACAAAACTAACCTTCGGCGATGATCGGAGCTACGTGCTTGGTCGGAGCTACGGTCTTCGTCACTATTAACATATTGGGTGTGGAAGGGTATTAGGTGCGACATGTCGCACCTAATAGTCGCACCTAAGCTAACATTAGGTGCGACATGTCGCACCATATAGTCCTCCAAGCGACTAAAAATTTCGCTGATGATTAGTGCTATCCGGTGCGACTTTGTCGCACCTAATATGACAATGTCGCACCTGATACTATTGGGTGCGACATTTGTCGCACCTAATACCTTTAGATGCGACATTTGTCGCACCTAATGGGTTTAAAAAATTTAAAACGGTCAAAAATTCCCCCCGAATATTTTTGGTTCTGGAATTTTACATTAGGTGCGACATTGTCGCACCCAATATGACTATTAGGTGCGAATTGTCGCACCTAATAGTTTAGGGTATTTTAAATACCGAGCTTATTCTTCCTCTCGCCCAAACCGTGCGCCTCTCTCTCTATCTAACACTCTCTCTCTCCGAAGCTCGTTCTTCTTCCTCCGCCGTGACCTCCCCCGCCGCCGTGACCCCTTCGTCGTCCTCCTTCAAGGTACGTCTCTCTCTCTCTCTCTATCTATCTATCTATCTCTCTCTCTCTCTCTTATTATGTCTCTCCGACTTGCAGGTCGTCCTCCGCCGCCCGTAACCACCTCGGCTCAGCCCGGTCGTCCCCCGCCGCCCGTGACCTCCCCGCCGCCGCCCGTGACCTCCCCGCCGCCCGTGCGCCTCTCTGCCGCCGTGACCTCCCCGGCACCGTGACGTACGTCTCTCTCTCTCTCTATCTATCTATCTCTCTCTCTCTTACTTCTGTCTTTCTCCGACCTGCAGGTCGTCCCCCGCCGCCCGTGACCACCTCGGCTCAGCCCGGTCATCCCCCGCCGCCCGTGACCATCCCTCGACTCAGCCCGGTCCTCCCCCCGTACACGCTGCCACCCAAAAAGCCCTCGGCCCGCCCTCGGCCCACCCGGTGCAGCCCAAATAGCCCCCGGCCCTCTCTTGGCTCAGCCCCGGCCTCGCGTCTAGCTCGTCGCCTCGTCGTCGCCTCGGAAAAGGTTAGTTATAATTAATAATATTTTTTAGATTATTTCATATAGATTAATTAGTAATATGTTTGAAAATAGAACTTTGATTAGATGTTAACATGTTTAGTTAATTAATTAATTAGTAATATGTTTAGTTAGATTAATTAGTAATATATATGAAAATAGTAACATGTTAGATTAGATGAAAATACAATTTGATTAGTTTGTTAAAAATTTGTAATATATTGTATTGAAATTGAATTTGAAATGGATATACGTTTAAATTAGAATATTGAGTTAAATGGTTGAAATTAAAATGAATAAATGTTGAAATTGGAATGTTGAGTTAAATTGTTATATGTTGAAATTAGAAAGTTGAATTGGAATATTGAAATGGATATTCGTCTGTTAATTAGTTAATTAGTATCATATGTAGTTAGATTAATTAGTAATATATTTCAAAATGATTAGTAACATGTTACATTTAATGTAATTATTGAAAATTTATTATTGCGACCTAGCCACAGAGGCTCGGTTTAGTATTTAGTATGTTAATAGGATAGAGCTGGTTGGTTATATATGTGTTTTTTTTTAAATTGCATATTTTGGTGAGTCAATATTTTAGGGGAAACTCTGCCGAATTTTTGGTAGAATAATAACTATATGTAATATAACGAATTCTAACCATTTTTTCAAATTAATATATATTTTTCGCAATTTCTCTTTCACTCTCACCAATTCGATCTCGAATCTTTCAAATGTTAACGAGTCACTCTCAATTTCCTAACAATTCATCACTCTCAATTTCATAACAATTCACTTTAAATTTCAAATATTCACTCTCAATTTTACCTCTCAATGTCAATAATTCACTCTTACAAAATGAATTCTAACGATTCATTTTTATCTCACAATTTCCCGTCTCATTTTGAAGAATGTCAAATCCAAGTAGGGACTGGATTACCGAGAACAATCGGTTGAGTTTGCAATATAAAACAGGGGTTAACGAGTTTATCCGCGTTGCAAGCAAACTCCCGAACGAAAACGGTCATTATCGTTGTCCTTATAAGTCTTGCAATAACGTGAGATGTCTGGACATCGGGGTCGTAAAGAATCACCTTTTGAACAAGGGGTTTACCCCGGGATACACCGAATGGTATCATTATGGCGAACGTCGAATGATAGAAGATGCCAGCGAGACTAACCAAAGAGGAGTCTGTGGATTGCACGATGCTCTCCATGATATAATGGATCACGAGGACTTCGACGATTTTACGGATCCGACTCCGAGTGAAGTGCGTGTAGATGAGCGAGTGGAAGATTTGTTCGTCGAGTTGGAAGCAGAATTGTACCCTAGGTGCAAAGAGTTTTCGTCTTTTTCGTTCTTGGTTTCGTTGATGCTCATCAAAGTCACGAACAAGTCGTTTACAGAATTGTTGCAGCTCTTGAGGAAGTCTCACCCAATTGGTAATCGAATTCCGGAAAAACACTACGAGGCAAAGGCGAAGCTGAAGCGTTTCGGCATGGGATACGATATGATCGACGCGTGCATCAACAATTGTGTGTTATTTCGAAAAGATCTCGAGAAAGCTGAAGTGTGCCCAATTTGCAATGAGAGCAGATGGAAGCCAACCGAGAAGAATGTATCACAAAAGTTATTACGATACTATCCCTTGAAAGATCGATTGAAGCGATTTTACGCTTCTCGACACACGTCGCTTGAGATGCAGTGGCATGAACGAGATCGCGTCAAAGAGAAGGCTTTTTGCGACATCCTGCAGATGGTTCGACGTGGAAGAATCTAGATGAGAGATACCCAAATTTCGCTGCAGAGCCTCGTAACGTACGTCTGGGACTAGCTTCTGATGGGTTCAACCCGTTTGGGGAAATGAGTCTAGCGTATAGTATGTGGCCCGTGGTACTAACTGCGTACAACTTGCCACCTTGGTTGTGCATGAAAAAAGAGTACTTGATGCTGACGCTTTTGATACCTGAACCGAGCTCACTTGGAAAAGACATGGACTTGTTTTTAGAACCACTAGTTAAAGAGCTGAAAGAATTGTGGGATACTGGGTTCCAAGTGCAAGACGGGGCGAACGATGAAGTGTTTCGGTTGCGTGCCGCGCTTCTATGGACGATAAACGACTTTCCGGCTCTATCGTATTTGTCGGGATAGAGTGGCCAAGGGTATCTTGCGTGTCCCACGTGCAACATTGAGACGTCATCTATGAAAATTAGAAACAGGATTGTCTACTATGACCATCATCGATTCTTGCCTACGCCTCACCGATTGAGGAAAAGCACTGATCACTACGTAAATCGTCATGAGAAGCGCCTGAAACCTGTGAAGTTGAATGCGCAAGAAATACTCGATCAGTTGACTAGTGTTTCTTCCATGACAACCGACAAAAATATCGGTAAACAAAAACGTGCTGAGTGCGAATTGAATTGGACCAAAAAGAGCATCTTCTATAAGTTGTCTTATTGGTCAGAATTGGAGTTGAAGCACAACATGGACGTCATGCATATAGAGAAGAACATGTGCGAGAATCTTCTCGGGACGATGCTCAGCTTGGAAAAGAAGAACTACGATACGGAGAAGTCGAGATTGGACTTGATGGACTTGAAAATCAAGTCTTATTTGCACTTGAGACAACAAAGGAATGGGTGGTACAAACCGTCAGTAGCGTACACGTTAACGCTTGAGCAGAGACACCGTTTTACCGAGTTCCTCCAATCTGTTAAATTCCCAGACGGGCTCGCTGGAAATTTGAAGAAAAATGTAATTGTTGACGGGAAGCTCACAGGTTTGAAATCGCACGATTGTCACGTGTTCATGCAGAGGCTGTTAGCTGATGGTATTCGCCCTTTTGTGCCAAAACCGATACAAGAGACGATCTCCGAGCTCTGCAACTTTTTCAAATTGATCAGTTCTAGAACCCTGCGAGTGGACGATCTCGAAAAAGTGCAAGATTCAATCATTGAGATATTGTGTAAGCTTGAGATGATATTTCCGCCAGCTTTTTTCACGATCATGGTTCACGTGACAATTCATCTACCAGATGAAGCATTGTGTGGCGGTCCGGTGCATATGCGATGGATGTACCCAATTGAGAGATACCTTGGAACGTTAAAACAATTTGTCAGAAATAGAGCTAGACCCGAAGGCTCTATTGCGGAAGCGTACGTTGTAGAAGAGGCATTGACATTTGTTGCAAGGTATCTCGAAGATAAGAAAATTGTCGATGAAGTTCAAGTGCGAGAACTTAGTGTTTTTCGGTCTGAAAACTGTGTGCCTTACGGGATGATGAAGCCGATAGTTTTAGATGACGACCAAAAAGAGAAGGCGGAGTGGTACATTTTTACCAATTGTCCAGAAATCGATCCGTATTTGATGTAAGGGAATCTTTTATTTAAATATGTACATTATCTAGCTCATTGATTTACATCTAATTATGTAATGTTAACAGTGAGCATTTGGAACTTATACAAAATAACTCTGAAGCGGGAACCGCAGATTCTGATATCGAAGCAATGCACAGAAAAGAATTCAAAATTTGGTTTGCGAAAAAGGTAAACTGAAAGGATTCATTTGCTGAAAGCATACTAAAATTGCTAAAATGACATAATCTTAATTTACATATATTTCAGATTTTTGACATGAAAGTTAGTGGTTCCAACGTGTCTGAAGAGCTTTACGCATTGTCTACGGGATCTATGCAAATTGCTCATCAGTATCCGAGTTGCTTTGTGAATGGCGTGAAGTTCATCGCTCGTCGTCGTGATAACCAACAGATCACCCAGAATAGCGGTGTTTGTGTGCCCGTGAACGACTTCAGCTTATACGGTCGAATGGAAGACGTAATCGTGCTGAACTATACACACAAATGCCGTGTCGTACTGTTCAAATGCATATGGTATGGTGACAAGTACAATGCAGGACGTATAGTGCACGTTGATAAGACCACCGGAGCAACGAGTTCGTATACCGCCAAAGAGTGGTTTACAGAAGAGCCGTTTATACTGGCGACTCAAGCGAAGCAAGTGTTTTACATCCAAGATCTCGTTAAGGGTCGCGAATGGGAAATCGTTTAGGAATGCAATCAACGGGGGATATGGGACATTCCTGAAGTTGATCCGACCACTTCAGCATCGATTCCATTGACAATAGAATTGTCAAATATCGACCGTCTTAATCATCGACACGAAACCGCTACGGCCGAGCTTGTTACTGTTGTTGAAGATGATGAAGAAGTGGATGAAGAAGATGAGACGTACGCCGTTTTTGAGGAAGACGATGTTGATGTCGATACTAACATTACATCGAGTGACAACGATGAATGACTAACACCATGTAATAACCATAGTCGTCGAATACTAATTACATAGTAATTAAAAATACTAACTACAATTCATTTTGCAGGATGTCTACTTCAGGTCAGGACCCATCAGGAGGAGACCGTGACCCTCCGCAGATGCCGAGGAAGAAGCGGGGACCAACGACTGACGTCGTTTCTGCGAGAGCTCGTGTTGGGACCCCTGGAGCGAACACAGTTCGCTACGATCAGATTGCGCAGGCGTTCTACCAAGAAGTCAGGGAGCAAAATCCGTTGATCGGGACGTTCCAAAACCGATTAGGAAACCTGATCAAGAGTACCATTCTAGTCGACCTCCCAGACTGGAATCATGTGCCTGCGCAGAGTGTGGCGGCTCTTATGAACTCGATTTATAACGAGTATAACTTCGTTTATGAACATCCCGAGAGTGGCGAGCTTGTGTCTGCAGATTCTATTCGCAACTTGATTGATATGACTATAATTCGCGATGCGAAGAGGATGCGCCGTGGCCAGAAGTCGAGGTTGTCACAGCTCTTCTTCAAGACATTTTGCGGGAGTAAGGATCTCGCTAAAAATGAAACTCCCGAAGGGTACAACAAGGAAGCCTGATTGAAAGCAATAGAGACGTTCGACTCGCCGGAGCATAAGGTATGAGTTGAACTTCCGATGGTTATTCGAATTTCTTAAAATTAAACTTAACGAATTTCTGTCTTGCAGGCGAAATCTCTCCGCAACCGGGAAAATTCGAAGATGAAGAAGACGAAGGCGAGACAAGGCTCGCTTAGTTTTTTTGGTCATCGCTCGAGGAACGTAAGTCTCTTAAAATTAATATGCAATATATATGTGATTCATATTTTAATGTTGAAAAATTACAGCGAAGGGAAGATGGGAGTATAGGCTCGGCTTTAGCGATATGGTCAGAAAAACACCATGACGCTAAGGGATCGTGGACGACGGACTTCGCGAAGTCGCAATACGTAAGTTAATTTTTTTTATTTACTATATTTAATTACTTTATTTATTCTTATCTGATAAGTTTTTGTGGTTTTTTTTAAGGATCAAATCACCGCCCAAACGATATATATTTTACGGCAAGCGGCGGAGCAAAACGCCGTGATCTCCCAAGAAGATGCGGAGATGTACGCGATGCGCGATGTTTTGGGAGTACGCAGAGACTGGGAAGTCGGTTTAGGGCCTTCGATCCCAAGGTCATCGCTGGGTGTTACCCAAACGCTAGATAGAGGCTCGTCAAGTTCGTCATCTCAGACCAATCCACTGGTTGCCGAGATGCGAGCTCAGATGGATGCCTAACAAGCCGAGCTGCAGCAGATGCGGCAACAGATCGCATTCCTAAGCCAGCTGCACAACCAGCCTCCCACGACTCCCCAACCTCCTGCATCACAACCAGGTGGGATTGATCAGCAGACGCCCGGTTCCACGCCGAGTTCTACGCCTGGTTCTATGGATTTCTTGCGAGACCGTCCTTACGGAAGCGGTGGAGCGAGCGGTAGTGCGTCGGGCAGCGGTGGACGAGGACGCGGAAGCGGTTCTCGAAGTTCTGGCAACTTATTCGGTAGAGGGAATTCTACTATCGATAAGTTTTATAGGAAAAAAATTTTGGAATTTATTTTTCCGCTTTTTTAGAATGAATTTGTATTTTTAATTAAGAATTCTATTTTCATAATATTATTTCTAATTAATTTAGAATTTTTTTAATTAATTTTTATTTAATTCTAAATTAATTTTTATTTAATTCTAAATGAATTTTGTTAATTAATTTTTATTTAATTCAATATTTTTTTTTAATTAAAAAACATATTGGGTGCGACATTGTCGCACCGAATAGTGTGGCGAGAACGGTATTGGGTGCGACAATGTCGCACCCAATATGAATTTACCCGCCAAGTTTATTAAATTTGGTAGGAAAACGGCTTATGTATTTGGTGCGACATGTCGCACCTGAAAGTGTCGCACCTAAAGGGGTACTTATTAGGTGCGACATGTCGCACCCAATACCTTCTGCGACGGGTTATCCGGTGCGACGCTGTCGCACCCAATGTCGCACCTAATAAACTTTTAGGTGCGACATTTTAAGCATTGGGTGCGACATTCGTTGCACCGGATAACGTATTTTGTCCTAGTGCGTCGTGACCGGATCTATGAACTTTGGTCGTGCTTCCTTGAGCGTGTCGGAGCTCAAATCCAAGGATTTGGTGAGATCAAATCTAGGGTTTTGGTTCTCTTTTGGTTTTGAGCTTTGAGCTCTTTTCTGACGAGAGAGAGAGAGAGAGAGAGAGAGAGAGAGAGAGACGGAGAGAGATATAAAAAAGTTTAATTCAGAATGGATTAAATGATGGTATTAAATGAGGTATGAGAGGGTAGGTGTGAGATTGAAAGAAAATTTAAAGTGGAGGGTAAACTTGGTTTTTCACAAGTGGCCAACTTGTAATTTTGGCCAAAATTATACTTTGGTGGATTTTTGAAAAAAATTAGTGATAAGGTGGTAGTTTGAGCAATTTCTCAACAATTAATAAGAATAGAAAAAATGATATTTTTGGCCCCTCAACTTTGTCACCAATAACAAGTTGGTCCCTGAACAAAAATATCTGCAATTGTACCCCTTCGTCATTGTAATTGTATCATATTTGGTCCTTATGTTACTTATATCGGCAAAATAAACGAAAATCGATCGTGTGTCTATCATGTGTTGGAAAAAATAAAAATAAAAATAAAAATATTGGTAATAACGTGAATTCGCAACATTCGAATCCATTCGACAGTGTTTTTTAGGCGGTTTGGCTTTCATGAAGCCGTTGTCGTCACCATCGGTAAGTAATTAATCTCTCTTGAAATGGGTCTCTCTCGAATTAATCTCTCCTGTTATAATCAATATAACATTGTTTTTGAACCCATGATAAGAACACGATCGAATTTCGTTTATTTTTGTAATATAAGTAACATAAGGACCAAATATGATACAATTACTATGACGAAGGGGTAAAACTGTAGATTTTTTTGTTCAGGGATCAACTTGCTACTGGTGACAAAGTTGAGGGGCCAAAAATATCATTTTTCCATAAGAATAATATTTAATTCTTATTATTTACATAATAGTAAATGATTTAGTAGATCAATAGTTAATTGTTATTGTTTGGGTGTATCATGTATCATTGACTTAACAAATAGAAACAATGGTCTCCTTCTTATCAGATGATTGAGTGTCATCTTCTCGTTCCTCGTCTAAAAATTGCTTCTTTCTCTTTTTGTGAGAGAGCATGTATTCTTATCGTATCGAGGATTGACCTAATCTTGACATAGCATAAATTTTACTTTGACATCTTTATGACATGGCCACGACTGCTTACATATAAGCTCATCTATTATCAAGAAACTGCATCAAATATAATTTTATGGTAGAATTAAAAAAAAAAAAATTAGACTTCTTTACATGTTCTCAACTTGACTTATGATGAACAACGACGTGATCGAGTCCTCCACTTATGTTATCACCGCATTTACCATTATCCTAAGCGAGCTTTTTGCCAAAGGGTAGATCCCATAAATCACGAGAGTCACAGAAGGCAAAGAGACCTATATAGATCACCCACTTTGTTATGTTACCACAAAATGCATTAAAATCACAAAAAAAATAACTATGGCCCACACCAAGGATTGAAATCTCGCGTGAGATGAGGGTATCTTGCGCGAGATCTCGTTTCTCGCACCTCTGCGAGAGGGAGATGAATATATCTCGCGGTATGTATTCATTCTCGCTGATCTCGCGCAATTTCTCGCACTTTCCGCACGAGAAAATGAATATCTCGCGAAAAGACTTAAAATATGTTAAAAAAAATATTTAAAAAAATGTAAAAAAATATTTAGACTGTTTTAGGTCTGCCAAAGTCATTTCAAACATCACAAGATGCGAGATACCCATTTAGTAACTGCTAGCTGCGTCATTGCCACAAACACAAGATGTTTTTCCAACAGCCTCATACATCCTATTTATACTAACTCCACATTGTTTATCTCTTTGTCCTTCACCGATGTGAGATTTTTTTGGTGTCCACATGCATGAAGAAAGAAACTCCTCATTTTGGTGGTGTGGCTTTTCCTGAATCTATGTGTTCTTATTAGTCAAAAAAAAAAAAACCATTGCTTTGCATATGATTTTTTTTTTTAATTGTTGCAGTGTATATGGTAATTTATTAGATTTTAACTTCTATCCTATGTTATATAGTCTTGGTTTGTACTTTGTACTATGTTTGGTAATGTAATTTATACTTTTTTTTTTACAATTTGCAAATTAATATCCAAGTGATATCAAAATTAATTTCGTGAAAGTACAATATTTATAAATCAATATCAAAATTACTCTAAAAATTCTAATTTACAAATTAATATCAAAATTAGTCTCTAAGTGTAATATGTTTTATATGATATTAATGATTTTTAACGTACTAATAATATTTATAAGTATCAAAATTCATTAGGAGAAAATCAAACAATTTATATTAGTATGTATTGTAATGTTTTTTTAAAATTATTTATTGTCCAAATACCCCGCGGAATACCTTTTTTTTGCGGTATACCTCGCGGAAAGAGTTACCACGCGGTACGAGATACCCTCAACGTTCGTCAAATACCGCGGAATACCCTGGTACGAGATGAGATACCCTCAAAATTTAAATTGCGATATGATTGTGAGATGCGAGATTTCAATCATTGGCCCACAATAGCCACCGCCAAGCAATGAGGAAAACTAAAGTGAGCACCGATTTATCAAATCTAGATGGTCATGTAGACAAGTTTCACCGGGGAGCACCAAATATGGTGAGAGAGAACAAAGAAGCTTATGAAGCTTTATGAATGCCTTGGGGCTCGCCAATCACCACTGCTTCATGTTAAGCTTTATTGCCTACGAGTATGTAATCATTACGGAATTTGAAAAACATTGTTCAAGAGAAAATGAACTTCAGATTTAAATATGGAAGAGATAGAGTTTTGATTATTGAATATCTTTAGAAGACAAACAAGACCAATTTTCAATGAGGACATGCTATCATGTAATTATAAGGGTACTTACGTAAATTTACTAATCCATTCCATTTCAATTTTATATATTTCAAATTACATACAGACTAGAGAATAAAATATGCATTTCATTCTATTCAATTGTACATTATTTGTCATTCTTGTTTCTATTCAATTTTTAGTTTACAACTAATTATGTCCTTAGGGCTTATGTGCGACTTAAAAGTAAAATACACCATTCTCTCTGTGAAAGTATCATGTGGTTCCATCTCAAAACCAATTGGTAATGAGAGGAGTAACTCATGACCTTTATAAGCTCTTGTTAGTTCTCATTAACTTTCGATGTGGGATTCCTAACACGCCCCCTCAAGATGGCGGCTCTTTGCGTTCGCTCATCTTGGGCCGAATCTCAACTATTGGATCGGATACTCGTTTGGGCTTAATGAGCTCTGATACCATGTAAAAGTATCATGGGGTTTCATCTCAAAACCAATTGGTAATGAGAGGAGTAACTCATAACCTTTATAAGCTCTTGTTAGTTCCCATTCACTTTCGATGTGAGATTCCTAACACTCTCCACGAGTGGAACCATGAGACTCAATAAAAACTAATCAAAAGGAAAAACTGCTTAGTATTTGTATTCGTCTTCATTAAAGTTTGAATTATTTGATCCGTAATCTCTGAGTCGGTTGTGAAAAATGGACCGAGACGCTCCATAACAATATCAAATTAACTATGAGATAAATTTCACAATTTGATTACAGTAGGTTTGAGATTCGTAAAAAAAAGTTTTAATAAATTAATTATTACTAGTAAATAAAAAATAATACATGTCACATTATTTTAATTCAGCTTTGAGTACATTAAAAGTTAAATCCAACCAATAAATATATGGCCCACAACAAAGGAAAATTACCCTTGTGGACTTTATGTGATGTTAAAGATTTTTTCTAAAAAAAAGAGAGGTTTTCTTCTAGAGGATTAGAGATATTAATTTGATGCTTGAGATTCGATATTAACTACAAGATTTTTGAATCATAGTTTGAGATTAAATATTATGATATATTCTATAAATATCCCACACTATATATTATCTTGAGAATATATACTATATTAAGGTTTTTCAATTCTTTGGAAGGTTATAAATAAGACTTTCACTGATAGTAATACTAGACCAACTCATATAGTGATACTTGATTTTTTTTTTCTTTTCCCCTCGAGAATTTCGAGCTCTCTCTCAAAACCGTCCACAATCAACAAAGATTTTGTTGAATTAAATGACCAAAGAATTAACATACTTTTTTTTCTCGTTCATCATAAAAGTGGCCATGAGAACAGAACCTGTGTCAGGGCCAAAATGAACATAACCATGAGAACAGAACCTGTGTCAGGGAGATATCAGTGGGGGATATGTTTATCGTTTATAAAAAACGGCTAACAGTTCAAGGACAACGTGTCTACTGAGTAGTCAGTAAAGATGGCATATCTTTCCGAGGGAAGGTTCAAAGGCTTTACCTACCTATCCTATACTGGTATTGACCGTAGAATCTATCACCACATCGAGTCGTGTCTTTTATAATTGTCGTCTCAATTTCATTCATGTGGGGGATTGTTGGAATAAAGTTAATAAATAGTATTTATTAACATGTGGATGGTTGATTTTGTTTGCCAAAATCGGACCTAAGTTGAATGAGAAATTGACTAGATAGGACGAGCTAGACGAACTGACGAAGTCATTCAGCTCGACTAGATAGGTCGAGCTGGACGAAGTGACAGTCATTTCAGCTCGACCGGGTCAGCTCGACAAGCGAGGTCGAACTGGATCAGCTCGACTAGCGAGGTCGAACTGAACCAGCTCGACTAGGCGAGGTCGATCTAGAAGAATTGACGAAGTCATTCCAGCTCGACAAATGCAAGGCCAACGTACTGAAGTGACAACGTTATTCCAGTTCGACTGGGATGAGCTCGACTTGGGCGACCTCGACCAGGCGAACTGGACGAGCTCGACTGGGGGCGAGCTCGACCAGGTGAACTGGATGAGCTCGACCAGACGTAATGGACGAGCTCGACCAGACGTACTGGACGAGCTCGACCAGGCGAACTGGTGACAAAGTCATTCTAAGTCGGACGAGCTCGACCAGACGAAGGGACGCTCTAAAGCCTACGGTTTTGAGCTTTAAGTGCGCATTATGGCTGTGCCATTAATGCTGAAAACGTTGGACGCTCTGCATAGGTTTGAAACGGTGTATTTACTGGGTGTAATAATATGCTTTAATGCCTTTATGGCTGTACGTTTTTGAAGTTTCAAACCTCACAGCCTTCGCCTATATAAGTGAAGTTTAAGTTCTCATTCAGTACACCAAAAAATACAGAGAGAAATAAAAATCCAATTAGTTTTCCCCACTGTTCCGAGCTCCCTCTCTCCCAGAAAATATTTCTTTTCTTTTATCGTGGTGGTAGTGTTCGCTCAGGTTCAAGTTCACTGAGAGATTCAAGTGGTTGGTGCTCAACTTGTCTCTGCAAGTCGTTGTATCCTGGGAGGCTTTCGCTCACGTGTCCTAGCATCCGTGGGAGGGTGATAAAAAGCTTCAAGGAAACCGTCCAACGGGCCTCGACTTTTTCGATCTGTTTTGTGTTTTCCGGTTCAAGGTTTAGCCGGTTTTCCTTAATATTATTTACGTGTAATTTTTTCTTGCATGCAATTTGTCTTTTATTTACATCAATATTAAGTGTAATATTGCTAACAATCTTGAAGCTTTTTATCTCTAAGTTTAAGACAGGTTGCGTGGAAAGGTTATTATTGGTTTTCCAGTTTTTTGTTTCCGATTTGTTTTTCGGATTTGTTTGAAGATTACTGACTTGTGATTTTTCTTTTGTAGAAAAATATGACTAACGTTAACGACACGACAATTGTGACTGGTGATGGGAGCCTCACCGAGAACCCCTCTTTGGTGAACACCCCGCCAAACCTTATCAACATCGGCCAAATCCCTGTGGCTTTGGGACAAGGCTCGATGGCGGCTACGGCCGGGAGTGGACCCGCGGGTCTTGTTCAACCTATGGCGGGTTTGGGCCTAGATGGTTCAAACATGGGTGTGGCTCGAGGGCCTCCCACGGTGATGCCGGCCGAGAGGCCTGGGAAGTTTGACGGACTCAACTTTAAAAGGTGGCAACAAAAGATGGTTTTCTTTTTGACAACCATCGGACTTGCACGGTTTTTAACCGAAGATCCTCCGGCCACTCCTCGAGAGGGTGAAGCCGACCCACAAGTGCTTCGGGCCTATGTGGGGTGGAACGAATCCGACTATCTTTGTCGAAACCACGTGTTAAATTGTCTCGCCGACTCTTTATACAATGTGTATAGCTCTAAAGTATCTTCTAAAGAGCTATGGGATTCGTTGGATCGCAAGTACAAAACCGAGGATGCGGGCTCAAAGAAGTATATTGTGGGTCGCTTCCTTGAGTACAAGATGGTGGACACAAAGACCATTGTGAGTCAAGTCCAAGAGCTTCAACTCATTTTCCATGAGGTTCAAGCCGAGGGAATGACCATTAGCGAGTCTTTCCAAGTTGCCTCCGTGATAGAGAAGTTACCACCGGGGTGGAAGGAGTTCAAGAACTACCTTAAGCACAAGCGAAAGGAGATGAGTCTTGAGGACTTGGTTGTTCGCCTCCGAATCGAGGAAGACAACCGAGGATCCGATAGGAGACTTAGAACCGTCTCCGAGCGAGCTAACGTCGTAGAACATGGCGAGAACTCGAAAGGGAAGAAGCACGCCCACAAGCTTGGAGTCAAGAGTGGGACATTCAAGAAGAAGGGCCAACAAAAGATTGTTGGTAAATGCTACAATTGCAACAAGGTCGGTCACCGAGTTGTCGATTGTAGAAAGCCGAAGAAGAACAAGGAGGCCAATGTTGTGGAGGATGATAATGACCTCCTCGTCACTGTGGTCTCCGAGGTCAACATGGTTGACTCAAACCCGAAGGAGTGGTGGCTGGACACTGGAGCAACCCGCCACATCTGCACTGATAAGAATTCCTTCTCCACCCTTGAGCTACCTGGAGATGGAGAGAGGTTGTTTATGGGCAACTCTGCCACCTCTGAAGTCAAGGGGGAAGGTGAAGTCTTCTTGAAGATGACCTCTGGGAAGGAATTGAAGCTCACCAAGGTGTTCTACGTGCCTGATATGAGGAAGAATCTGATTTCTGGGACTGTGCTAGATAACCATGGGTTTAGGATGGTTTTAGAGTCTCAAAAGCTTGTATTGTCTAAGAATGACATGTATGTGGGCAAGGGCTATGTCAAGAATGGCATGGTCAAAATGAATGTAATGGCCATCAAGACAAAAGATATTAATAAAGCTTCTTCTTCCTCGTATATGATTGAGTCGTCTAATTTATGGCATGGTAGACTAGGTCATGTAAATTATGACACACTGAGAAAGTTGATTAATTTGGAATGTATTCCAAAGTTTAATATTGACTCAAATCATAAATGTGAAATTTGTGTTGAAGCAAAACTCACAAGAACATCCTTACATAGTGTTGAAAGAAGTAATGAATCTCTCGACTTAATCCATACCGATATATGTGATTTAAAGTTCATGCCCACGAGAGGTGGTAATAAATATTTTGTGACTTTTATTGATGATTGTACAAAATTTTGTTACGTATATTTGCTTAAAAGCAAAGATGAAGCAATTGAGAAATTTGTTATATACAAATTGGAAGTTGAGAATCAACTTAATAAGAAGATTAAGAAAGTGCGAAGTGATCGAGGAGGTGAATATGTTGAACCTTTTGGTGCCTTTTGTGCACAACATGGTATTATTCACGAAGTCACTCCACCTTATTCTCCTCAATCAAACGGCGTGGCCGAACGTAAGAATCGCACTCTCAAGGAGATGATGAATGCGATGTTGTTAAGTTCTGGGTTACCCCAAGAAATGTGGGGGGAAGCGATCTTGTCCGCAAATTATCTTCTGAACAAGATACCCCGAAAGAAGGAGGATAAGTCTCCGTCTGAGTTATTTATAGGAAAGAAACCTTCCTATAAATACTTGCGAATGTGGGGGTGCTTGGCCAAAGTAATGGCTCCCGCTCCTAAGAAAATGAAGATAGGACCAAAAACTGTAGATTGTATCTTCATTGGGTATGCACACCATAGTAATGCATATAGATTCCTTGTGTATGACTCGAAAAACCCCGATATACACAATGATTCGATTATGGAATCTAAAAATGCTTCGTTCTTTGAACATGTATTTCCTTATAAGTCTAAGGAAGATGAACTGAGCTCATCAAACCATTTTCTTGAGGATATTGAGGAAATAACTCAAGGTAATGATGAAGAGTCCGACGAAGAGATAGAGTCTGAGGGACTTAGACGAAGCAAGCGAGCGAGGGTAGAAAAATCATTTGGTTCTTATTTTTTCACCTATATGCTGGAGGCTCCACCTCTAAATTATAAAGAGGACGTGAACTCTGTTGATGGTCACTTATGGAAAGAAGCCATAAGAAGTGAAATAGACTCTATCATGCAAAACCACACTTGGGAGTTGGTTGATCTTCCTCCTAGAAGTAAAACGCTTGGATCTAGGTGGATCTTTACGAGGAAGATGAAAGTCGATGGCTCAATTGATAAATACAAAGCACGACTGGTAATCAAAGGGTATAAACAACAAGAGGGTGTTGATTACTTTGATACTTATTCTCCCGTGACGAGAATAACTTCTATTAGATTGATAATTGCCGTTGCTGCATTACGCAATCTTGAAATTCATCAAATGGATGTAAAAACAGCCTTTCTTAATGGAGATCTCGACGAAGAGATCTATATGAATCAACCTGAGGGTTGTATTGCACCTGGACAAGAAAAGAAAGTATGTAAACTTCTCAAGTCGCTTTATGGCCTTAAACAAGCCCCAAAGCAATGGCATGAGAAATTTGACAACGTCATGATGTCAAATGGATTTAAGATCAACGAGTGTGACAAATGTGTGTACATTAAAACCACTGAACATGGATATGTGATTCTGTGTTTTATATGTAGATGACATGCTCATAGTGGGGAGTAATGATCGTATGGTCCAATCCACAAAAGATATATTGAACTCAAGGTTCGATATGAAAGATCTGGGAATTGCTGATGTAATTCTGGGGATCAAGATTACCCGAACACCCAATGGGATTGTACTGGATCAAACACACTACGTTGATAAAATTCTAGACAAGTTTGGAAATGACGATTCTGGAGTCTCGAGAACTCCCATAGACATAAGTCAACACTTGTCTAAGAATAAAGGTGAAAGCATCTCTCAAATTGAATATGCTAGAGTGATAGGCAGTCTCATGTACTTGATGAGTTGCACGAGACCGGATTTAGCTTACACCGTGAGTAGACTAGCTCGATATACGAGTAATCCAAGTTCTGAACACTGGAAAGCAATCGTTAGAGTTTTGAGGTATCTACGATTCACTCGTGATTATGGTCTACACTATACGAGATATCCTGAAGTAATTGAAGGTTACACTGATGCAAGTTGGATATCTGATATTCAAGATTCAAAAGCCACGAGTGGTTATGTATTCACTCTGGGAGGTGCAGCCATATCTTGGAAATCCTCCAAACAAACTGTGATAACGAGATCCACGATGGAATCTGAGTTTGTTGCATTGGATAAATGTGGGGAAGAAGCCGAATGGCTAAGGAACTTTGTGGAGGATATTCCTAATTGGACAAAACCGATGCCTGCAATATGTGTATATTGTGATAACCAATCTGCTATTGGTAGGGCACATAATGTGATGTATAATGGTAAGTCTAGACATATACGTCGACGACATAATACCATTAGACAACTTCTCTCATCTGGAGTCATTAGTATTGACTATGTTAGGTCCAAAGAGAACATTGCAGATCCGCTAACCAAAGGGTTAAACAGGGACCAAGTAGAGAAGACAACCAAAGGAATGGGGCTAAAGCCCATGGCAAATAAAGCCAAGGCAAAGGAAACCCAACCATGATGACTGGAGATCCCAAGATCTTGGTTCAAAGGGACAACCTAATTTTCAATGGCTTTGTGAGGTCACTGTGGGGGAAAACCCCTAGTCCTATTCCTATATATTAAACAGTGACTCCCGTACGAGGTTAAACTTAGAGCTTTTAATGATTCTAGTAATGCGGGATTACTCTTGACAAAAGAATCACCTATGTGAGAGAGAAGTGGGGCCGCTTCGAAGGAGAATTAATTGGGCATAATTCTTTAGAAACTCTTGCAGAACCAGGCTGATGTTCAGGGCCATAATGAACATAACCATGAGAACAGAACCTGTGTCAGGGAGATATCAGTGGGGGATATGTTTATCGTTTATACAAAACGGCTAACAGTTCAAGGACAACGTGTCTACTGAGTAGTCAGTAAAGATGGCATATCTTTCCGAGGGAAGGTTCAAAGGCTTTACCTACCTATCCTATACTGGTATTGACCGTAGAATCTATCACCACATCGAGTCGTGTCTTTTATAATTGTCGTCTCAATTTCATTCATGTGGGGGATTGTTGGAATAAAGTTAATAAATAGTATTTATTAACATGTGGATGGTTGATTTTGTTTGCCAAAATCGGACCTAAGTTGAATGAGAAATTGACTAGATAGGACAAGCTAGACGAACTGACGAAGTCATTCAGCTCGACTAGATAGGTCGAGCTGGACGAAGTGACAGTCATTTCAGCTCGACCGGGTCAGCTCGACAAGCGAGGTCGAACTGGATCAGCTCGACTAGCGAGGTCGAACTGAACCAGCTCGACTAGGCGAGGTCGATCTGGAAGAATTGACGAAGTCATTCCAGCTCGACAAATGCAAGGCCAACGTACTGAAGTGACAACGTTATTCCAGTTCGACTGGGACGAGCTCGACTTGGGCGAGCTCGACCAGGCGAACTGGACGAGCTCGACTGGGGGCGAGCTCGACCAGGTGAACTGGATGAGCTCGACCAGACGTAATGGACGAGCTCGACCAGACGTACTGGACGAGCTCGACCAGGCGAACTGGTGACAAAGTCATTCTAAGTCGGACGAGCTCGACCAGACGAAGGGACGCTTTAAAGCCTACGGTTTTGAGCTTTAAGTGCGCATTATGGCTGTGCCATTAATGCTGAAAACGTTGGACGCTCTGCATAGGTTTGAAACGGTGTATTTACTGGGTGTAATAATATGCTTTAATGCCTTTATGGCTGTACGTTTTTGAAGTTTCAAACCTCACAGCCTTCGCCTATATAAGTGAAGTTTAAGTTCTCATTCAGTACACCGAAAAATACAGAGAGAAATAAAAATCCAATTAGTTTTCCCCACTGTTCCGAGCTCCCTCTCTCCCAGAAAATATTTCTTTTCTTTTATCGTGGTGGTAGTGTTCGCTCAGGTTCAAGTTCACTGAGAGAGTCAAGTGGTTGGTGCTCAACTTGTCTCTGCAAGTCGTTGTATCCTGGGAGGCTTTCGCTCACGTGTCCTAGCATCCGTGGGAGGGCCATAAAAAGCTTCAAGGAAACCGTCCAACGGGCCTCGACTTTTTCGATCTGTTTTGTGTTTTCTGGTTCAAGGTTTAGCCGGTTTTCCTTAATATTATTTACGTGTAATTTTTTCTTGCATGCAATTTGTCTTTTATTTACATCAATATTAAGTGTAATATTGCTAACATATTCAAACTCTTGTTATTATTTTTTAAAAGATAATTTTATTATCAGTGAAAATTAACTCTACGATCTTCACTTTGGAGATGGTGTGTAATTACCAATTAAACTATGATAGATACTACAAACCCTAGTTATTATTATTCTAAATTACCATTTTCAAATTTGAGCTCGTGTAAACTATTTAGGAAACTTTCTATTTTTTGAAGTAAGAAACTCTTAAATTTGTGGTTTGCTTTTTTTATTTATAAATATCGAAGGTGGAAGGAGGGTCCCACAGGATCTTGAAATACATTGAACCCGATGAAATCCTCGCGTTTGGCCTTTTTCTTGCTACTCCATATTAATAATACCTTTTATTTTAGGGATACTCCATATTAATAATACTCGCCAACTATCCCTTAAAAAAAAATTAAAAAATACTCGCCGTCGCCAATTATGTCATAGACTCATAGCCAATGACTCTCTCTAACATAAAAAACAAAAGCTTAAAAGAAAACGACGCAAAGCCAATCACTCTCTCTCTCTCTCTCTCTCTCTCTCGCATGTGTAGAGACTAGAGATGCTTCATCTTTCGTGATCTAACGCCCTCTGTTCTCGGCTTGGCGTTTGCGTTATTTTCGGTTCGGCTCAGATAAGTAAACTCCGCTTAAAGCTCAAGGCTTTTTCAATTTTACCTTGATGTTCTGTAAGTATTGTTTTTGGAATAGTTTTTCGGTGGTGTTTTACGAAGTGGGTATTCGAGCTCACGTCTCTAGGTTGTGAAATTTGATTGCAAATGAAAGTTGCACAAGGAAATTAAGAAATGGGTAACGCTCGGATTTCGTCAATAAGTTGTGAATCAAAAGGTATTTAGAGAGAGAGATAGGGGAAGTAAAGGAGGAAGAAGAAGAAGAAGCGAAGATTAGGGTTTTGGTGGTCAGTGAATTGCTGGCAGGTTTGATCTCCATTGTTAAGGGTGATTTTTTAAAAAGAAAAAAAAAGAGGAGATAAATGGAAGGGCATTTGCCTCAAGGAGGATGTATGATTCCTGGCGGGGGTTCGTATCCGGGTCTTGATTTGCAAAGCCCATTGAGGGCCAACAATCAGCAATACCCAATCAACAATCACCATCACCACCGACACGGTCACGCCTCAATCCAAGAGGGTTTTCCGTTGACAATGGGCACGATGCACAGCTGCGATCAGAGCTTGCCGATGGGCGATTACAGCAAAGCGGGGGAGAGAGGAAAGAACTCGGCGAGCGAGGAGGACGAGCCGAGCTTCACCGAGGAAGGCGCCGAGACCAGCAGAGGGAAGAAGGGGTCGCCGTGGCAGCGCGTGAAGTGGACGGACAAGATGGTCAAGCTTCTCATCACCGCCGTTTCTTACATCGGTGACGACTCCGGCCTCGACTGCGGCGGAAGCAGCGGGAGGAGGAAATTCGCAGTCTTGCAGAAGAAGGGGAAATGGAAATCCGTCTCCAAAGTCATGGCCGAGAGAGCTTATCATGTTTCTCCTCAGCAGTGCGAGGACAAGTTCAACGACCTTAACAAGAGATACAAGAGACTCAACGACATGCTCGGCAGAGGCACTTCCTGCCAGGTCGTCGAAAACCCTGCGCTTTTGGATGTGATCGATTTCCTCAACGAGAAAGAAAAGGACGATGTTCGGAAAATACTGAGCTCGAAGCACCTGTTTTACGAGGAGATGTGCTCTTACCATAACGGCAATCGGCTTCATCTGCCTCACGACCCGGCGCTGCAGCGTTCCCTACAGTTGGCTCTTAGAAGCAGAGAGGATCATGATAATGAAGATGCGAGGAAGCCCCAACACGACAATCTCGACGAGGACGATCAAGATGTGGAAACCGATGATCACGATGAGTTAGAGGAAAGTAACGCTCCGCATCGGGAGAGGCTGATGTATGGGATGCTAGGGGACTCTGGAAAGAGGTTCAGACAGAGTCAGCCAGATCGCGAAGATGCTAGTTTCCTGAACCCGTTGGGTACTCAGGACTGCAACAGAGTTTCTTATTCTCAGCCACAGCTGGGTCAAGCGGAAATGAACCAAGCGTTGCCTGATAGCACAAGAGTGGCGTGGGTACAAAAGCAGTGGATGGAGTCTCGTTCACTGCAGTTGGAAGAAAGAAAGCTACAAATTCAAGCCGAGACGTTGGAATTGGAGAAACAGCGCTTGAAATGGGAAAGAATCAGCAAGAAACGAGACCGTGAACTGGAAAAGTTGAGGATGGAAAATGAGAGAATGAAGATTGAAAATGAGCGTATGGCATTGGAATTGAAGCGGAAGGAATTGGGTGCTGGGCTTTAGTTAAAACTTAAAGGCGCCTTTTCTTGTCTAAAGTTCATGCTTAAATTAGTACATTTAAGAAATGATCACATAAATGGTTGGGAAACCTTCAAATACAACTCTGCTGGTTTTAGATATGCGAAAGGTAGGAGTGATGAAAGATTATTTATAAACCAGTTTCTATGTTTGGGACGTAATATTTTGGTACGATTTCAAGCATTATGGCCAGGACCTTTCTCTTCAGTCCATTGTAGAAAGTAAGTGAATATTTTATGTTGTCAATTGTAGGGAAATCCAGGTCCTATTCTGAACTTCATGTTTCTTCTTATTGGAGCCTACTTGTATGCTAGATAGGCTGGTCTTTGCTTGATCAGCTAATAAGTTGTATGTTTATGAACATTTCGTTCTAAGTATCAAGCATTGCTTATCAGTTACCTAAGTTTTAGAAACATCAAGATATGGGTGTTTATAACCAGTGAGGTTCTTGTTTGTGCCGAACTTGCCGACTTTTCCGGGGCAACTCTTTTCCTGCTCTGATGTTTTGATTAATTTATATTAGCAGAATCCTTAAGATTTTATAAGTGGATTCCCATTCGGGGAATCACTGTGGACTATTATGCATAGTATTATTAATCCTAGGGTTTGGGCTTGGCTAATAATCTCAACGATTTCTTACTTCATAAATCACAATGTGCCAGAGATTTGCAGTTGATCCTTTCTCGGTAACTCAATTCGTTACAATACTTTCTCGGTTTGAAAGCCGGTCGTTACAAAATATTTTTCCGTGGAAAAATCGGTTGCCGAATCTAGTGCTGACAGAAATAGTCGCAAAACATAAGAAAAATCATATTTCAAAATAGAGGTCTAATTAAAATATACAAAATTAAATAGACATTAAATTAAATCGATATGAACCTCAATTTCATTATAGATAATGAAAATAAATAAACGAGCAAGGTTAATACATCTTTATCCTAATTTATCTTGAAAGGCCAATTAGTCCTAAATGACATGTTATTAGTCCCCAGTGATAATAATTTCAAGGAGACAAATCATAACAGGGGAAATCACAAAATAACTATTTAAAGTGTAATATTTTAAAAACAGTGAACAAAATTAAGTAGAGTCCAAAATAGTACACAAATCTTTTTTAAAAAAATTACAAACATAAAAAAAAAAAAATCAAGAAAAATGTATGTTCACAACTTAAAAACAACTTTTTCGTAGTAAAAATTTTAAAAATGCTATTTTCGTGATAAATTAACAAAAACGGCTATTTGAAGCAATTTTATATCAATTAAACATTGGAAACTACACTATTGACTTAAATTTCAAAATATTGCATGAAATGCACTATATAGGATATATATTGAACAGCTATCATGTATAACCTTATAAACATAGTTTATTTTTACATAGTTGAAATAAGAGGATTTCAGATTCTCAACTTGAAACTAACTGCCGGAATTTCATCAAAACCACCATCTTATAATTGTAATGTTTCGATCAATATTTCTTCTCTCACAAGTGACAAAATATGCGGAATTTTTTTTTATTTCGTACTTAAAAATTGATAACCGATGCTAAAATGTGTGATGTTTTGAGTTGGACATAGGTTCTAAAATTTGGAAAACATCATAAACACTACCTCGAAACTGCGTTTTCGGCTGTTACAAGCCACTGGAATGAGGTTTCATTTTGTGTCAATATTCCAGTTAAATCTCGATGGACAATTATTTTTCAAAAATTTTTTTGACGGGATATAAAGTTCAAATCTGGGTTACAGGGAAAAATAACAAATATTTAGTGGTATAAGCCACAAAAACATAAGCATTTGCATTTTAGTCAACGTTTTGTAAATTTTTCGTAAATAGCCATAAATGTTTTGTAAATAGCAAAAAGCATGATGTAACCAACGTTACTTACACATATTTATTATAAATTTACTCTGCGTAAATAGATTTATGCGGCTATTTACAAAAAATTAACGAAAACGTTGGCTATTTAAAATTTTCTAATGTTTCATATGACTAGATAGCCATTGGTAGGTCATGAAAATTCGCGATATTTTGACAAAATATATATATATATCTATATATATATATATATATATATATATTTTCATATTTTCAGTGAAATGATTATATCTAAAAGTAAAACGTGAAAAATAAAAAATCTTCTCTGTGGCTCTTGAGGTCACAAAAGGAGGGTTTATATATTACATTTGATGAAATTGTCCCGAGTTATGTGTGTGTATGGCTCACTTGATTATGACATTAATGCGTGAGGGACCAGTCAAGCCACTGGTGTTTGTGTGTGTGTGTGTGTGAGATAGTGATTGTGATATCTCTCACTAACAATAAATACCATAACAAGAATGAGCAAGGTATTTTCGCTTCATTCCTTTCCTTGTTTTTGGTTTGCAGTTTAAAATTTCCCTTTCAACTCTTTGTTTTTATTTGTGCAGCGATCCCATGTATTTGCTTTAACTAAAGTATCATCCGTGTCGGGCCAACTCCTTGCCTATGCAGCTGTCGATGGGTGGCCATCGTATCGATCTCTTAGCATCGTCGACTATTATTAGAATGTCCCACATCGATTGGGTACTTGAGCAATGTGCTCTTTATAAGTGTTTGACATCCCTCCACTCTTGAGCTAGTTTTTGAGTGTGAGTTAAGCCCACACTTCTAATATGGTATCAGAGCTCGGCTCATGCACTATATATGTTCGTAGTTGACGTCAATTTTCGATGATAGCCGTTGATTCGGTTTTTACATTTTTTTTAATAAATAAATTGCAGTCAAATAAATTACAAAAGATCATAACCCTTGAATTTTGCGCAAATAACCATTCTAATAAACTTAAAGAATGGAGATCACTAAATCCAAACCGATTCACATATCTTCTATTGAATTTTATATGCATAACACTTATTATATTAAATCACTTTCATACAAAACGTAAAATGAATATAATTGTAGAAACAAACCTCGTTTTGATGTCATGCGGAAAGTGTAGAAATTAACGAATACGTGTCTAGCATACACAACAAGCTATAGATTCTATGCTTACTGTACAGGTGAGCAAAGGACAACGACTAAAAACGAGGTTAAGATGAGAGAAGAAACTTATGTTTATTGTAAGTCTTTGACTTTTGATAGCAAATCTTCTGACCTATACAGATGGATTGAGACGAAAATGTGGGTTAACTCGTAATAATTGGGTGTTTAAGTTTTACAATTTGTAAATATTGAGTATTTTTGCTGTCATTTTCTCTTATTAGATAAGTGTTTTTTTTTTCTCTTAGTTCTTTATAGCTTTTTGTTTCAAAAGATGACGCATAGAATGTCACCAAGCATACGCTCAAGTCCAATTTGAAAAGGCTTCTCGAAATGTATGTGTCTATAAACATCACATAAACATATTTTAGATAAGAGTTTTTATGTGTCTCTTAGTTCTTCATGGCTCTTTGTTTCGGAAGATGACGCATATAATATCACCGAATGTACGTTAAAGTCCAATTTGGAAAGACTTCTCCATATGTATGTGTCTATAATAAACATCACAGAAACGGACATGAGTAATTTTTATTAAAGCTAGAGACCAATATAATTAATTATTAATTAAAAACATTGTTAGTGTCCCTTGAATTTTAAGTTGTCCTATATCCTCAACTTAAATTTTATTTCTCTATTTCTCCACCTTCAAATAGTTTTCAAACTCTAAATTTGATCTTGAAATATTTTTAATTAGGCTTCTCCAAATGTAATTTTGCCGTCACTTTCTCTTATTAGATAAGTATTTTTGTGTGTCTCTTAGTTCTTCATGGCTCTTTGTTTAAGAAGATAACGCATAGAATGCCATCAAACGTATGTTAAAGTTTAATTTGGAAAAACTTCTCCAAATGTATGTGTCTATAAACATCACAAAAACATAATTTTGCTAAGTGTTTTTTTGTGTCTCTTAGTTATTCATGGCTCTTTGTTTCAAAAAATGACACATACAATGTCACAAAACATACATTAAAGTCCAATTTGGAAAGGCTTCTCCAAATATATGTGTCTATAAACATCACAGACACGGACATGACTAATTTAATTAAAGCTAGAGACCAATAAAATTAATTATTAATCAAAACATTGTTAGTGTCCCTCGAATTTTCAATTGTCCCATATCCTCAACTTAAATTTTTATTTCTCTATTTGTCCACCTTCAAATAGTTTTCAAACCTTAAATTTGATCTTCAAATATTATTAGTTAGGCTTCTCCAAATGCATTTTTTTCGTCATTTTCTCTTATTAGACAAGTGGTGTTTTTTTTGTTTTTGTTTTTGTTTTTGTCTCTTAGTTCTTCATGGCTCTTTGTTTAAGAGATGACGCATATAGTGTCAGACGTACATTAAAGTCCAATTAGGAAAGGCTTCTCCAAATATATGTGTCTATAAACATTATAGAAACAGACTTGAGTAATTTTATTTAAGCTAGAAACCAATAAAACTAATTATAAATTAAAATATTATTAGTGTCCCTCGAATTTTCAGTTGTTCCGTATCTTCAACTTAAATTTTTATTTCTCTATCTGTCCCCTTCAAATAGTTTTCAAACCCTAAATTTGATCATTGATGCTGATATCCAATTACGCAATTTACGAGCTTGAACACAGTTACATATATGTACTCTTAAGACAAGTTGGAGTGAGAACAATCCTATTTTTCGATAAAGTGTAACTATTTTGAAGTCTGAACCAAGACGTGGTTTAGAACTAACAAACTCAACAGTAATGATATAAGTGAACAATATTCTCGTGCCTCACCAAACTTGGAAGATTGAAAAACATAGAATTGAACCTCCGTATGTCTCACCTCCTGTTTGCAGATGACAGCTTGATGTTCTTTAAGGCGTGCCCTGAGGAATGTGAGAAAGTGGCGGAGACCCTACGGGTATACTCAGGAGCATCGGGCTAGCTGGTTAGTTTTCAGAAATCTGACGTCTGTTTCGGGAGAGACGTTGAGATGGAGGAGGAGGAGCTCTTTGCCCAGATCCTAGGAGTTCGGAGGACGGATTGCCATAAACGCTACTTGGGCCTCCCCGCGTTCATAGGTCGTAAGAAGAAAGATCTCTTCGAGTATGTGAGAGAACGCATCTGGGGTAAGATTAAAAGTTGGAATGGTCTCTTCTTCTCGCAAGCTGGTAGAGAGGTGCTCATTAAATCCATCCTTCAGGCTATCCCAAGCTATGTGGCCTCCTGCCTAAAGCTTCGGAAAGCACTGATCTCTGAGATCCATTCGGCTATTACTAGATTCTGGTGGGGCAATTGTAATAGGGCTAAGAAGACCCACCGGTGCGCTTGAGAGGTCCTCGTGAAAAATAAGATGGAGGGGGGTATGGGCTTTAGAGATTTGGATAAGTTCAACCAAGCCTTGATCGCAAAGAATGTGTGGAGATTCCTTAGACGGCCAGACAGTCTGGTTGACAAGTTCTTTAGACAGAGTTATTACCCACATGGGGACATCTTGACTGGCCATTGTGGGTCAAATAGTTCTTTTATGTGGCGCAGTCTAGTCTGGGGAAGGGAGATTATCCTTGCGGGCACGAGATGGATAATTGGAGATGGTGAGTAGGTTATGGTTATGGGAGATAAGTGGATTCCTAGACCCAGATCCTTCTCGTGGATTGATCCCCCACTGATTTCTCCTGATATGAGAGTCGCGGAGTTGATGATGGTTGACGGAATTTGGGATGAGGCTCATATTCGAGCTATGTTTGGGGAGGAAGACGGTAGGGCTATTCTGAGCATTCCGTGTGGTGGTGAGGGGGTCCCTGATAGACGACGATGACACTACACTAAGGTTGGAGAGTACACAGTCAAGAGTGGGTATCGGGTGGCTATGGAGGAATGGTGGAATTATTTTTTAAAATTATGTTTATTCCTCGTCTCTGTAATATTGCGGCTCACAACTTAGCCCGCTTTGCTGTTACTCATAACTCTAACTCGAGATGGATGAGGTAGGAATGGCAACGGGTATGGGTTTTAGCGGGTACACCATTACCATATCCGTACCCGCCAAAAAAAATACCCGTTAGCCTATACCCGTTAACCCGTCTATTTAAACGGGGCGGGTAACGGGTATACCCGCCGGGTGACGGGTGCCAAAAATATGCACCCGTTAACCCGCTTTTTTTAATAAAAAAAACTGACTCATATTATAAGAAAAAAATTGTCACTACTACATAGGTTATATAGTAATATAAAAGCTGAAATTATAGTTCACAAGACAAAAAAGCTGAATATTTGGGATATTCTAAATCTATCACTACTACACAATAAGTTATACAAAAATTCTAGGTTTTTTTTAATGTTTACGGGTCGGGTATGTTATTTCCGCCACCCGACCCGTACCCGCTAAAAATGATAACGGGTATTACCCGTTAACCCATTTGAGCGGGTATCACCCGGCCCGTTTAGCTCGGATAGCCGACGGGTTAACGGGTTTCGCATTAAACTGCCATTCCTAGGATGAGGCTTGTCCCTCCTTGCTCGGAAGAGGCTATTAGGCCGATGATAGAGAGATTCGATCCCGTGCTTCGGAGTAGGGTCCTTTTTGGTTGCTTTGCTCTCTTGTTTGCGTGGTTTATGTATGTGACTTTTTTCCATCTCTTGTAATTACGGTATTCATCCGCCATATGTGAGGGCTTTTATGAAATTTTCATGGCGCCGTCCACGTTTAAAAAAAAAAATCAAGGGAAAAATACAATACAAATTCAAGTTCGAAGACTCTATGATATCTCATATGGTCAATAATTCGGAAAAAGGCACAATGCTTCCTACAATAAAGTGAAAGAAATGAAAAGGAAATTAAAATAAAGTTAGGAAGTGTATGTGAGAAGGATGAACATTGTTGATTTATTTATTTTTGGTACTGCTCTAAACTTTTTTCTACCACTATTTGTTGGCTCAAGTGGGCCCTCAAACTGCCTGTCTCTCATTGCTCTAATGGGCGTTTGAAGTGCTTAATGTTTGGCCCACATGCTAAATTTTGTGTTCCCGCGCTTTGAAACTATTGCACAATTTATCTAAAATATCTGTGTTCATAAAAGTGGAAGATTAATTAAAAGTTATATATGTATATAAATATTATGATAATGATGCACGATGGTTCCAAATAATCTTATAATGGAGCTTATTTGAAAAATATAAAAATTACTAACATATAGGAAATAAACTAGACAGAATTTTGACATTCCACGTTTTTTTTTTTTTTTTTTAAATAACTCATAAAAAAAAACTAGTACCATAAGCATCAAGAAGAGTGTAAATGCTTGTTCACTTTATATTAATTATTCTTTATGATCGTAATAATGTAATAGGTCCTGTTACAGTTTAATCTGATGCACATGGTTCCATGTTACATGTATTAAAGAATTGTATATATAAAAGGGAAGGTTTTCCCTTATAATTATAATTACTGAGAAAGTAAATCAGATCATTAAGTATTCAATATCGGCACATGGAATCAATTCCTTCTTGCTTACTCCACAGTAATAAATAGTATATTTTGGTGAATAAAAATTTACTTCACGGCAGAAATCTAGTACTTTATAATTATTTTCTCAAGTATGCACATGGAAGGGGCTTAATGCAAATTACAATCATCAAATACATAGCTGTTGAGTCCGAACAAACTACATGAAAAGTTGATAGGGATTGGGTTTATTAAAATATTTAAAACAAAGTTTATTGGGGAAGATAACGGCGGTCACTAACAATGATAATCATTGTTATGACAAGATTATATATTAGTTCTTTTTGCTAATATTGGTACTTTCCTTTCTTTATTGTTACTTGATATTACAAGGGACATTTCAGGAGATAGGAAAAGGCCAAGGTAACTTTGGAAAAGTATAACTAGAATGAAAATTATACATAACGTGAATGATCCGTGCTGTGATAAAATATACAAAAACTACGTGCTAATTTTCTATTTTCTGTGTGATTGTCGTACAGGCTTTACTTAATTGGCTAAATATTCAGTGTTTTGACGCATTGAGGCGTTGGGTGAAATTTTTATAGGCCAAATTCACGAAAACAAATTACTAATTCAAGATGAAACATGGTTTATTGCACGGCTTGAAATGTCAATGAATTTTGTAAAAAAACAAATTTAATAACTGTTATGATTGAAATTTATCATAACCGAACAATCATATAATGTCGAACTAACATGTTCGAGGTGTAATAACGTGAAGAGTGATCAGGATCATTAGTTGAGTTCCAAATACCGACTAGCAGAAGTGAAAAATATCGGAGAAACACTCGCTATAAAAAATACAAGTCAAATTATTGCTTACGAATGCCATGTAAGCACAAGTAATTGTCCGAATAACCCACAAACAGTTACATCACACGACTAGGACATTTATTCAACGTGGGACCTGATCAGCACACATCCATACATTACCTCTATTTATAAAAAGCAGATGACCCCAAACGAAAAGGCAGAATACTCTTTTCACAACACACACCCACAATGCACAACTTTTCATCGTTATTTCGCCTTTAGCTTGAATTCCCTTGTATTTTTATACTTATTGTATTGAGATTTGTCTAATATAAGAACAATCTGACCTTCATATTCGATATAATGACGAGTTTGTTCGGCGTATTCATGTGATTGTCGAGACAATTGTTGTATCTATTTTTTGACATCAACAGTTTGGTCCTGAAACTAGGGGATTTCAGTTTTGAAGTTCAATGGCAAGTTTGTCGGCAACACCGAGACCCGGGACAGAAGGAGATCTTTGAAGGGAAGAGCGCGAGAAATCGAGCATCACAAGAGGACTCTATCGATGACTATTGGGGAAATTGCGGAGATGCTCCCACAACCAAGTCTTCCGGAGATATTCAGAGCGATGCAAAAGCGTCTGTACACAACTGGAAATGAAGAAAAAGGAACTAGAAGATCAGATCATAACCAAGCGTGTCACGGTGTGCACTGCAATCATGACACTGGAGGATGAGACTTTCCGCCAAAGTCAGGGATATTAGTCAATGGCGCTGAAGACCGGTCTAAGAAGGCCAAGAAACTTGCCAAAGATAGTTATGAGAAAGAAGTGATCAATGAAGATACCAATAATTCCGACCACCATGATAATAAAAAATTTGATGATAGATATTAGCGTTCTGAGGAATACCCTTTGGCTAAGAAGGAAAAGTCATATGGGTCAAAGTACTAGCCAGACTAATTTCCAAAGGCTCGACGAATTGAAGAAGTCGCGCTGGGTCAAAGAAATATTATGTCACGCGGAGGAGACACTACTTCACCTTTCACCTTAAAGGTATTAAAACACCTTCCTCATCACGGGTTTAAAATGCCGAGGATCCCACTGTACGACGGAAAATTTGACCAAGGAGATCACCTTGATACATACAAGTCTTAGATGGCACTGCAATGAGCGAGCCCCTAGGTGCTATGCCAAGCATTTTCCATTATTTTATCAGGAACTACTAAGAAAAGGTATCGAAAGTTGAGACCGAATTCGATCGACTCATGAAAACAGATGCGCAACATCTTTATGGATAAATTTGTGGGATCCCGAGCAGGAAAAACACTGAAGGAAAGACGGTTGGGAATCTAATAGAGGTCTGATGAATATTTAAAAGATTACATCAACTACTATTTGGAACAAGTCATCGTGATAGACAATCTGAATGAAGATTTTAGATTGTCCGGAATCACGTCGGGGTCACTTACTAGATTTGGCTTTTTGGTGGTCACTATAGAAGACTGGACATAGATACTATAATGAATTCATCTTGAAAGCTCATAAGTACATCAATGCCGAAGAGGCGAGAATCGCAGCGAAAATGATCGATAAACCCAAAAGCCGATCAGAAGATGATCACATATATCGTCACTCTAATTGACGTCAGGATGATTGGCACCGTGGGATCACGCCCCCTAAAGAAGAATCGATCAAAGCAAGTATAGAGCAAGCCTTTTACTAGCCTGTATGACAAGAAGCATCCATTCACCACGGGAATAGATGATTTTTTCGAGCTCACTGAGCACCTGAAATTTTTTTTAAAGCCAACCAATATCAAGAAGGAAATCACCAAGAGGGATTGTACCATGTTCTGTGCTTTCCACTGTGACATTGGACACAACATCGCTGATTGCTTCAACCTAAATGAAGCAACTGAAGCCCTGGTCAGAAGAGGAAAGCTACAGAAATACCAAGCAGATGAGCTTCACGGACGAGAGGAAGATGATAAACCTGAGAAGGCTTACAATGAAATAGCTAACATAGCGGGAAGACCATATCTCGGTGGGGACACTCGCCGAGCACAAAAGATTTATATCCGAGAAGCCACATCATCCCCACCAATAATGATGTTTTCATCCGAGCATCGATCAAATAAGATGTTGAAGAAAGAAACGGAAGAGATCACCTTCTCGGAGGCTTATGGAAAATGGGTGCACTTTCCCTACAACGATCCGATAGTAGTCAAGGCTACAATCGGGAACTATGTGATTGGAAGGATACTCATTGATAATGGGAGCTCAGATGACATACTGTATGGGCATACGTTCGGGAACATGGATCTAAAGATAGCTCCTCTGGCACCGTCCTCGACGCAACTATACAGCTTCACATGAGACTTCATCATGTTAAGCGGTCTTATCTCACTCCCACTAACCATCGGTGAGCATTCGAAGACAAAAACTGTCAACATCAATGTGTGCTTGTTCTTGGGTCTTCAGCATTCAATGTCGTGATCGGAAGGCTACCCCTGTAGGAACTCGATTGGCCAACCAACTTGGATGTTTGAAAAAAATATCTAAGTTGGTTGGCCAATCGTGTTCTGGTTAAAATACCGAATGGAAAATGGCGCAATTGAGTAGATTTTACTGATCTGAACAAGACCTGTCGAAAAGATAGTTTCCCAATGCCCATGATAAACTGGCACGTAGATGTTACGACTGGTCATGAACTATTAAGCTTCATATGCGCTTACTCGGGATAAATCAAATTCTTATGTATCGTCCAGACGGAGATCATAGGGCATTTCTCACAGATCGGGGGCTATATTGTTATACATTCATGTCATTCGTTCTAAAGAATGCAAGACCTACTTATTAAAGGTTGGTGAACTTAATGTTCACCGACCAACTAGGAATCTCAATGGAATCTTATATTGATGATTAACTAGTTAAAAGTCGAGCAATAGTTGACCATGTTTTAGATCTTTCAACTGCTTTCAAAATTTTAAGGCAATTTAGAATGAAACTAAACCCTTCAAATTGTACATTCGATGTCTCTGCAAGAAAGTTAATCGGCTACATTGTCAACGAACGAGGTATATAAGTCAACCCAAACAAAATCCAGGCACTGCTCAACATAAGGCCCTCAAGAAACATCAAAGAAGTTCAGAGGCTAACGGGATCGATCACCGCGCTAAGAAGATTTATCTCCATGGAAAATGATAAAAGTGTGGTTCTTCGACAATTTTAGAAGGTAAGAAAAATTCAAGTCGACGTCAAAGTGCAATGAGGAATTTTCAAAAAGTTAAAGGAATACCTCATCTGGCCACCTCGGATGTTGAAAGTTCAACAAGGAGAATGACTCGTCTTATGTTTGCAGTCTCTAAACACGTCGTCAGCTCGACATTGATTAAAAATGATGAAACTATCCAACTTTCGGTGTACTATACCAGTCGCAGAATGAAAGATGCAGAAACGTGATACCCAGAGATGTAAAAATTTGTGTTAGCACTGGCGACGTCTTGCAAAAAGCTTCATAACGATTTCTTGACTCACTTGATCATAGTCCTGGCCAATTTTCCACTCAGACAAGTTCTGCAAAAGCCAGACACTTCTGATCGGCTAATGAAGTGGTCGATTGAACTCACCCAACACGAAAATAAATATCAACCCAGACTAGCAATCAAGTGACATGCGGTTGAAGATTTCTTAGCAGAGTTAACACACTACTAGTCAAGACTTTGATTTGAGAACTCTATGTCGATGGAGAGGCTAACATCCACGACTTGGGGGCCACTAGTACAAAAAAGACCTTTGGGTGCGACTATTTTCGCACCCAAAAGTCAATTTTCGCACCCAAAGATATCTTTAGGTGCGACTTTGGGTGCGACTTTTCCGCACCCGAAAGTTCGCACCTAAAAGTCTTAGGTGCGAAAAGTCGCACCCAAAAGTCTTAACTTTCGGGTGCGACATTTAGGTGCGACTTTCCGCACCTAAAGTCGCACCTAAAAAGTCACCAAAATCCATGGAAAAGGCGGGTAAAAGAGCATTGGGTGCGACAAAGTCGCACCCGATAGTCATTTGTGGATTAAAAAAAAGTGCTTAAGATGTCGCTCTATTATAAAGTGACTTGAAATCTTGTTAGCAGTGCTTTAGTTGTCACCTGATTTAAAAGTGACTTCGATTCTTAATTTATTTATATAAAAAAAAAAGCAACTAAATACGTTCAGCCTCAAATTTTGAAACACATATTCAACATACGTATGCACAAATCACGGTACCGATAAGAAATACACAAATCACGGTACTGATACACGAATGTATATAGATCAAGACTACAACAAACACTCAACTAAGGACTGTAAATCAGCAAACATTTTTTTTTTTTTTTTTTGTGTACTAACCTAGTTCCCAGTGATAGTATACCAGACTTTCTAATAATGCCACCGTCTAAAGACAAGGCTCCATCGGTTATGCACGGGAGAGCCTAAAGCATATCCATTCTTGTCTTGTAGATTTGCAAGCGAGAGAAGAGGCTGTAAAACAGCGTCTCTCTGAGACCTTCTCCACCGGATGTGACACAAGACAAGTTCTTGCTTTCCAGATTGATCAAGTTCACCGCGTAGTCAACGAAGCCAACGTATCGTCTGAAGTTTCGGAAGTTTCGGCTTCGGAAGAGCAAGCTTTCTCTGTGGATCGCCCGCCACAAGCTCACCCGCGTATCGTCTGAAGCCCAACAGAAATACAAAAGAAAATAAAATGAAAACACAAATTGGAAAAGGAAACAAAAAAAAAACGAGGACTGTTTAATTGCCTCAAATCTTCAAGGCACATGACGAGAAAGCGTCCACTTATTTTCTTCCCCGAAGCCAGTCCGACACCATGCAGAGAAGAAGCGTCGTTTTTTATATTCCCTTGCTCGTCGTACTTCTCGAGAGCCTTAACACCTTCGTAGCTTCTGCAAACTATGCCCAGCAGGGCCTGCATTCCCAAGTACTCCGACAAAAGCCTGTGCTCAAAATTTCCCACAGCCCGTTATTTCAAGAACCAATCTTTAAAACTAATACCGATAAGAAATAGAAACCTGCTGAGATTCTCGTCTTCGACTCTGCCAAGGGCAGCGACGAATTAGAACATTTTAATTTCAATCACTTGACATTATTATTCTATAAATTAAAAAAAAAAAACAGCAACTTTATGACAGTTAATTGTTTGCTTGCAATAATAATTTGCCCACTTGCAAACCATCAAATAAAGGCTAGCTGCTGTAAAACTAAAATATTAACGAACGCACTATCTTATTTAGCATTACTAGCTAGTTTCCCGCGTAAGGCAGAACATTAACGACCTTAATGCTAATTATAAATACTCCATAAACAATATTAACACACACACACACACATATATATATATATACACACACACAATACAATATTTGTCACATCATAAGTTGTTATCGATTCAAAAGCAAATAACTAACACTACTAAGTAAATAAAATGACTAATTTCACCTTAAGAATCTAACACAATAATAATCACCTGAGGATTCAACAACTTGACCTTTTCTCCACCGTTTTAGAGTACTATTTCAAATACAATAAAGAGATTACAGATTTGTGAATTCCAATCAAACAAAACACCCAAAAAAAAAAATCAAAAACAGATTCGTCCATTTATACAAATGAGGCAATGCCATTCTCGTAGTCTTAAAAAAGTGAGAACAAGACAGACTATCAGTATGCTTGCAATGACTCCAACAAAAAACCTCACAAGCATAAGATACTATTGTTATCATTATATTTACTAATAAAAAAAAATCTAAGCCTACAACAAGTTTTCCTTCATCTACCAAAGCTCGTAACAACTTGAAGCCAAGATTCTCATGCCCAAATCAAATCTTTAACACAATGCATCACTGCAGCGTATCATCGGAATATATCACTATGATACAAAACACTACTGTTTCTTCTTCCCAATCCACTCCCCTTTCAGTCCTCCAAATGTCAAATTTGAATAAAAAAAACCTCAACCAAAACAAGGTCATAAAAAATATTTCATAAACGCCGGGAATCAAACAGAAAACTCACCAATCAACAGACGAGGACACAATGTCGCCGCCGTCCACAGCAACTCCGGTGACCTGAAGCTGGTGCCCGAAACCAATTCCTCAACATAAACAAGCACCAAAAACACTCCAAAACATATGAAAATCATCAATCTCGTTTCAAACCGAAAACCCCCAAATTCAAGTTCCAAAAACCCTAGAATCGAATCTCAAAATCGGGGAAGAAACATCTCACCTTGTTTGTGAGATCACGTCTTCTCGGCGTTCTCTCCCTCCTTCCTCAGCGCCTCTCCCCTCGGTCCGGCGTCCTCGGCGGAGCGCGGTGGCTCATCTCTTCTCGGTCAATGGCTCTCGGTGGCTTGCTGTCGGCCGATCTCTTCCTCCGCGAGCTCGAATCCATCTCACTCTCTCGCTCTCTTCCTCTCTCTCGCTCTCTCTCTCTCGCTCTCTCGCTCTCTCTTCCTCTCTCTCCTTCTCTCGGCTCTTTCTCTCTCTCCTTCTCTCTTCTTTCTTTTCTTTTCTAATTTTTTAGAAGTGAAATAAGAGGGAACAAAATCCCGCTACTTTTTTAGACGAAATGTTTTGGATTTTTGGGTGCGACTTTGTCGCACCCAAAGGTATGATGAACTTTTGGGTGCGATTTTTCGCACCCAAATTTAAAAAAAATCAGCGAAATTTTTTTGTTACTTCAGTGACTTTTGGGTGCGAAAAGTCGCACCCGAAAGTAATTTTGGTGCGACTTTTAGGTGCGAAAAGTCGCACCTAAAAGTCATCCGCACCGAAAAACTGTATTTGTAGTAGTGGGCATGAATGGTATTGTCGGTCCCATATGGCTATCAAGTAAGCGTCTCTTTACGATTTGAATTTAAGGCCTCAAACAATAAATTCGTGTACAAAGCGATTATTAATGAACAATAAAGCCGAACGAACAAAGTCTACTCTTTCTCTAGTGATTGGATGAATGCCAAATTTTGGATCTAGCTCTTTGCGAATGTGAAACCTGCTACCTAAAAAGGTTACAAGTATATTTTCCCTACAGAAATAAGTAGCCGAGTCAGATCAATCAGGTCATTCAGAATCTAAATTCTAACAAACCGATAAGTAACTAAAAATCTCTCCAGTCAAAAGGAAAATAATAAAATTCGCCAATAAGCTTGTGATCTTCCGAAGAAAATGATTCGGATGAGAATCGTGACGTCGAATCCAAAAATCTAAATAAAGTAAAGAAGATATGGTTGCATACTTATAGACTTGCGAGGAAAAAACAACTGATCAGATGTGGAAGATCTAGAACACGTCTAGCAAAATCAAAGGAAAAGTTGAGAAAATGAGCGGAAAATCTGAAATGAGCGAGAAACTCTCATAATATAGGCAAACAAATCCCAAAAGAAGTTTAAAAAATTAACGATCGAGATCAATCATTGGCAACAATCCATGTCACAAATCATGATCCAACGAATGAAGATCGAATCATCACCTAAAAATAAAACCTCAATTAGTCGTCGCCCTCTGGTGATCGCTGAGGCAGACGAATCGACGATTTGGTCGGCACCTATCGTGTCCAGAAGCAATGAATAAAATGAAATCAATCAACAACTTCTTAGAAAAACACGTTGGATCTGCATCTTGCCTATTCGCTGTATTACCTAAAAACACCAAGCATAAATAAAGTTTCTCATTACTGAAAAATACTAAGAAACTAGAGGGCAATGTTATGATCGAAATATATCATAACGCTGAACAAACCTGTTCGAGGAGTAATAATGTGATGAATGACCAGGAACATAAGTTGAGTTCCAAATACCGACTAGTAGAACAAAAAATATTGGATAACCACTTAGGTATAAGAAAGACTAGTCAAATTAGTGCTTACAAAGGTCACGTAAGGACAAATAACTGTACGGATAACCCATGAACAGTTATCACAATGGTTATATCACTCGATTAGGGAAGTTATTGAATAACCTTCAGGGACGTGGGAACTGATCAGCCGATGTCCATACATGATCCCCCATCTATAAAAAGCATATAACCCCAAATAAAAAAAAGGCGGAATACTATTTTCACAATACACACCCACGCTGCACAACTTTTAATCGTTATTTTGCCTTTAGCTTGAATTCCCTTGTACTTGTGTACTTCTTGTATTGAGATAGAGATTTATCTGATGTAAGAACAATCCGATCTTCACATTCGATATATTGTCGAGTCTGTTCGGCATATTCATGTGATCGTCGAGATAATTGTTATATCTATTTTTTGACATCAACAATAACATTATATGTTTGAATTATCCCAACACCTATAAAATAATTTTGGTTGTCTTCGACAATATTTAAAAATAATTATAATATTTGCTTAATGAAAACTCAAGGAAAAAAAACTTCCATTTTTTTTATCAGTTATTCGATAGTGTAAATTGAGAAACATGAGCATAAAATGAGTTCAAAACAACAAAACATAACAAGATAGAAATTGGAAGATGGAGAAAATGGTTGTAAGGTTCGTTAATTTACTCGAAGATTACAATCAACAGTCAGTTCATGAGCTTAATCCTCTTGGTTCAACTCATATCGAGAAAATTCAATTAATTTGTTATACCTTTCTTGATACATATGAGCCCTAAGCATCGTTGTTTTCCCATCAAAATATTCTTTCGTACTTACTTACTATGCAAGTGCATGCAATCATACGGTTTTGAAATCAATTCTTAGGTAAGTGAACATTGAACTTCTTTCAGGAAGGCTTATTTCCGTATCTGTGAATAACTTTATGCTTAGATCATATCCTGAATTTCCGAGAGATAAATATTTAGGCATCTTAAAATAGCCATTAACGAATGAGTCAAATAACTTGATAATACAATCTAGAAGTCTGTGAGCACTTCAAGATTTAGATCAAGTCTCACTGTGGTCATTATAGCATCCCCGATCAGTGTGTCGTAACGGTGCTTAAACAACACATCAATAATCAAAGTTTGTCTGGGTCATACACATACTAAATGTGTAGCATGCTCCCCCAAGTAATCAATCTTTCTCTTGTGTTCCATATATGTGATTTTAGAGCCAACTATCCTGGTATGGATCAATCACTGATCATGTTTTAGCTCACCCGAACTTAGATGCCCAGCACGTAACTCGGTTTAATACCGAGGCTATGGAAGATAGTTATTGATTCTCACTAAAAAAACAACCCAGTAATCAATAATGCTAATAAAGTAAACTTTCTATTATATTCAATACTATCTTCAGTGGATAATATTCCTAACATTTTGGTTATGAAACACTGAGAGTCGGGAATCTATAGATCTTCCTTGTTATCTTATAAAGATATTCAATATGACTGGTTTACTTCTATGATTTAAAGGCAAAACTATTCAACTCATAGTCTAAAAGTTACTATGTATGATTATATTCTTGTTTACCTTAATCCTGAAATGAGACACAATCCCTAATGGTTAGTCATCTTTATTTGATGAGCCAATGATTTAAAGTTCTTTATTAAGAACTTCTGATTAGGCCGTTGGTGAAATGATTTTGTCATGTTGGAATTATGAGTCTCGTAGATATAGAATTCAGACTTCATCCTTTGTTCTTTATAATGTGAAAATATAACTAAGCCTAGTATTCAATAGTAGTCATTCAATCAAGAATTGTGTCATGATAGCACCATGTGACAAAGAATGCTTGTGTTTATTCATAAACAATAAAAGAGTTCAAGGAAATAATAACTAGAAGGTTAAAATTGCATGAAGCATAAACTAGAAAGATATTAAATGGATCTCAATGTATTAGTGTAGCACATATATTAAAAAAAAAAATGAGCCAAGAAATTTTAGTGTCAATTCTATAGTGGAGTCAATTAACATTAAGAATGAACGTTTCAATAAGTTTGTGAACTTTTGTGTCTTCTCCAACTTACCAAAGAAATTATAAAATGTTAAATTAACTAAATAGAATGACATTCAAATGTTAAATAAAAATATATTTTGAGAAATGCACTTGAACTAGTCATTGTGGAAAACTTTTTCAACTGAACGTGCCAAATTATCAAAATTGGATTTTGATGTTTATTATATGATGTTAAATCGGTTATATATTAGTTTATGGCCGTGGGATTTAGAATAGCTTAAGGAAAATTTAATCATTGATTTTATATATATCATTTTCTATTAGTGGTAAGATTATTTAAATATGATAAATGAATTAGAAAATTGTGATTGGTTAGTTTTTGTATCACACGGATTAGTCTTGGCCGTTCCTCCTCGTTTGGAATGAAAACATTCGGTCAAGATGAGCTTAATATACATTTTATTTTGTTGAACTATCTCAAGTGATAACAAAATTACTCAATGTGTGCTTATATCTGATTGATTCATTTCCCTGCTTCAATGAATGAAGACATGACCGAGTATGAACTATGAGAGAGGTTTGAATCAGTCTCTGTGAGATGGTGATCTTAGTTCCACGTTTTGTGGATCTAAGAATGCCATTACTCAATTTTGGTTTCCTATAAATAGCGGCAACATCACACGGTTTCAAACACACTTGAACAAACACTTTTTATTTCTTTAATTTTCGAAATAAACTCTATCTCTTACAAAGTCACTCGGTCTTCTTCTGATCATAGTTGGTCGATAAAATCTAACTAGTCTCGTGGCTTTCAAAATCAATTTTAAGTAACTTGTATTCATTGGTGCTCATACACAATCTATACACAATTTTCTTTTAGTATAGTTGAAGACTCTTTTATTTTTTCTATATCAAGATCAAGAAGGAGACGTGTAAGATGAGGAGATTTAGAAAAAGAATTATATATATATATATATATATATATATTTAATTACACATTTAATAAAGAATCAACTCACTAACACGTACACATTTAATGAAGAATTATATATATACATATATTTTCTTATTAGTAACATATAAGTACAACATATTTGATACATTTATTAATATATTAATGGTTATTAATTACTATTAAGTACTACATATAAAATATACACAAATTTTCTTTTCTGGCGCAACCTCGTTCGACGAATTACGAATTATGGTAGAGAGAGCATAAACAAGTAATTTTAGGATTGATTAGCGCAAAGATGGAGAGGTGGCTCCGTTAGATTGCGGCGGTTTCGATAAGGAGATCGGTGAAAATTGAGATCCATGAAGCCGATGATTAAGCGAGGATGAAGAACTCCACCGCTAATTTGAAGAGCCACTTGGTTTTTTGCCGTTGGATAAGTTTTTCATCACGACTATTTTTTACTATTTATCTACCGAAGAAATAAAGGAATCGAAAAACCTTTCCCATGCCCAAAATTAATTTTAGATCCCTTATAATTTTAATTTCTTACCTTGCCTAATTTTGATAGTTTGCTGTTGAAATTGTTGATCCTCGTGAAGGCAGAAAAAGAGAATGAATAAATTAATCATTGTACGTAGATTTCTAGTTCGGCTTTGTTAAAATTGTGGTCCACATGAAGGTAGAAAAAGAGATTGAATAAACTCATCATGATACGTAGATCTTTAGTTTGGCTTTTTTTTTCCTTCTTTCTTGTTTCGAACTCTAGTTTGTTTATTGCGTCTTCGATTTTGAAATATTTCATGTGCGATTGTTATGGCTCGTGTGTTTTGAGGATTCAATACTTGATTTGCGCGATCTATCACTAATGCATAGATTTGTTTAATAAAAACATAGGTTAAATGAGCAGGAAGACAATTTTGGAAAAAATGTCAAAGAATTGTTCTTAATAGAATAAGTGGCTAATCAACTACTACTAACCAAACATTGGCTATTTTGCAAGTTTATGGTTTCAAAATGTCTATATAGCTAGAAAACCCTTTGATTTATGCATTTCTAACGCAATTTAAATGTGATACATGACCATATTACCACAAACAAAGCCATAACACATTTATGAGTTCACAAATTTTCAATACTATTCAAAATTTCAAAGTATTGAAGAAATTATGTGTCAATTTGTGAGATTTATTTTCCTTAGTAGTTAGATAACACACAGTCACGACAAATTAAATCTATTAGGCGTGTTATCTTAATTAATCTTTACTGAGTCTTTAGGGCTCTAAGTTAGGTTTTCTATAGAAGAGAGTCTAACTTAAAACTCATTTTGAGTTAAAAGTAACTTTAAGTTCAAAGATGATTTTTGACTTAGTTACAAAACGCATTTCAAACTAAAAATTGTGCTAGTTCAACATATTCTAATAGTTTGGTTTATTGTTGACACCTCATCGACCTATATGAATGAAGCTTAAGAATAACCTTTGGACTCAACAGATCACCAAATAGTGAACCTAATTATATCGCGTTTGATGCAATACCCTAATTACTACATTGGTCGACATAATGTTAGGAATCTTGCCCACATAAGGGTATAATAATAATTCTCTCTAGAGGGTATTATTGTAATTACATTAGATTTCCAAATGAATGAGCTAAGGACGTAATCAATAATAGAATGGATGGGTTAGTACATGATATTGTGTAACAACATTCGTCAAACATTTAGCACTCTGCATTAACTTTGATTGTACATCTACATTTGATGTGAGAAGTATAAGTCTGTTGTCAATGGTGCCCACAAGAAGAGTTGTAGTCTTTATTTTGTACATTTGATGTAATAAAGTCTCATGAAGACTCTTGCTTGTAATTTCTTATTCATTAATATAAAGTTGAAACGTTCATTCATTCTTCCTTGTCTGTTTGAAGCTTTATGATAAAACATTAGTCTTTAGTCCATAAACAAACTTAACAACTTACGAAGAGACAAATTTAGATTTGCATGAACAAACTCTTCGTAGTTTGCTTAAAACGATATATTCGCAATCTAAGGGTCAAAGGACTATTGACCTTAGTACGATTGTTAGGAGAATCTATGATGTCTGGTTATAGGGCATTGAGAGTTGGAGACTCTATAGTTCTTCTAGGTATCTTCCGAAGGTACTGAATTGACCAGTGCACTTCTAGAGACAAGATAAGAACAAACCATTTAACCTCTTATGTCTCGAAGTCACTACGTATGAATTGCATCATGCTTACCTTAATCCTGAAATGAGACATGCCATTTCACAGCTTACGTATTCTCATTTGAGAAAGTCAGAGTTCGGACTCACTATGTGATTCCGAACATGACGTATTGGTGAAGTACTAAGTTGTAAAGATGTCATGAGTAACTTTGTGAAGTTCTCAAAGATATGGAATTCATGTACAAGATTGCTGAAATGCAATGTATATCACCTCATGCTTTGTTCCTTGGAGTGTGAATAAATGAACTGGCCAGTGTCCAAATTGAGTCTTGACTATTTTGGATGAAACAATGTGACTTGTTAGCTCCTCGTCAATACATTGTTTCTAACTTATTCACAAGCGAAAAAAAAGTTGAGGAAATAACAGCTAGAAGGGTAAAATGAAAATTTCGTAAATCCCGACTAGCTGATGATATTCATGAAGGGTAAACATAGATAATATTCAGTGGATCCGCTCATCATAATTTGGTTGAATTCTTGAGTAGAAAATAAATTCATTTGAACCGAGAGATTTTCAGTGTCAACTCTTTAGTGGAGTCAGTTGACATTAAGCTAAACTTGGAAAAGGTTTGTGAACTTTTGAGTCCAAGTGTTTAGCTCAAGCTTTGTTCATTTGGGTCCACGAGGTCACTGTCACGAATCACATCGAGTAGGAATAGTTAAACTAGAAGCTAAGTCAAAACAAGAACGAGACAAGTTTTGTGAAAATTGTCAAAATGGTATTTTTGTCTTTTGAGACATAGGATGAAATGAATGTCAATAAATTTTTTGACATGGTCATTTGATGACATGCATCACTCGGCCAATATTAGTTTTATTGGGCGTTGTGGATTATTTTCATTTCATAAGAATTTTATTGAAAATTCTTGATGGGCCATTTTCATGTTGTCATGAACAAATGAAGAAGCTTCTAGAAGCCCCTTCTAGATAGCCACTTGGGCGCCCATCACCCAAAGAAAGATAGAGTTCCTTTTGTGCATTAATGTATGAAGATACTTGACAAAAGAAAAAGAGGAAACAAATTTCCTATACAAGGCAATAGGAATTTCGGCCAAGTAGAGTCAAGGCAAGGCAAGGAACAAAAAAATGAAACAAATCCAAGCCTTCTAGAAGGCTGCCTTGGCCGTGTGACTCATGAAGAAATAAGGCAATATTTTTGCTCATGAATATGTGATATTCTATAGAAGAGGAAACTACCTTATTGAAGGTGAGACCTCTCCTATAAATAGGAGCCTTATTCTTCTCATTTCATTCATCCAACATAAGTTAGAGATTGAGAGACATTGTTGGCCGACTCCTCTCTCTCTCTCTCTAGTCAATTTCGTTTTTGTTTTGGCACCTAGGTCCTCATTTTATCTAGTGTTTTAGCTCTTCGACTCTAAGACTTGTTCTTGAGTCGTCGTGTTTAAAAAGTGCCCACACATTAATTCCTTTTTCTCTCGAGTGATTTAGTGATAGAAACTTTCGTGGTTGCTCGAGTTGCCGAGGAAGGAAGAGAGACGTGCTGCGAGGGGAGACGAACGTTGCAACCTTTTCCAAAAGCTTCTCAACGTTCAAGCTTCTAAAAAGGTTAGTAATCTTTAAATGCTCATATTAGTTTTTATTTACATGTGCTTGCTCTTTGTCTAGGTTAGTAAAAACTGTTTTACTTGTAAAAGAAATTTATTAAAATTCCGCCGCTTACCGAAGCGTTAAACTTTTTCTTAAACCCTAAATCGATTCCAAAAAATGGTATCAGGGCTATGGTCAAAGATATGCATGTACATGTATATAAAATTATGAGCTTGAAAATCGTTTTCGAAAGTTTACTAATTTTTTGACAAGTTAGAATTGTTATCTTAGATTTTTTTTAATTTATCGCTCTTGCCTTTAAATTAAAAATCATGTTGATTTTCTATGAGTTTGGGATGTTATTAAAACACATTAGAATCAGTTCTAAAAGTTTTAATTTTTATATTAAAAAACGTGTTTTTAAGTTTGAGAAAATTTCGAGTAATTTTTGTAACTAGTTATATTGTCTTGCTAGTTTCTTTTATTTACTTGAATCATTTTATGCTTGTTGTTATTTCTTTTATACCATGTTATTACCTTGATAATAAAATACAAATAAAAGCTTTAACAATTTCCTAAAACGTTCCGTTACACTCGATTCTTTTTCGCACCTAAAAAGACCGAACTTTAATTATTTCTTTTTCTTTGAGCTGGAGTAAAACCCGCAGTAAAAGTGCCATAACTCTCTGCTCAAAATTCTAAATTTAATGATTCTTAAATCAAATTAAAGGTCTGTCTGTTCTCTTTCCAATGCCACCGGTTTTGGGTCAAAAGGACATCGGAGCCGCCAGTTATGGCGATTTTACTCCGAGGTGCGTGGCTGTTCCGAAAGCCCAGTTTTTTTAGAATTCCGGATTTTCAGCCCCACTACCATGAGTTATAGAACTCTAATGAGAAAATTTTCTTGAGCAAAAATGTTTTTCATAAGATTATAAACATGATGTGTAAGATTAAAATGTTTTGAATTTTGAAAATTTAACTTGAAATTGAATTTTTACAAAACTAGTTTGAATTTTGAAAAACCGTTTTCATTTTCAAACTTGAAAATATTTTGTCATCCAAATCAAATAAGCTTTCAAAATATTTTCAAAACTATATCTATATCACATATGTTCAAAATCTATATGCTCTTGAAAATTTGAGTGGGATGTGTTATTCGCGTTTTTGGATTAGCACTAAGAACCGTCCGTGGTTCGATCTAGGGCTGGACCCTATGACCGCACGTAGGTTGGGTTTGGTGAAGTTCTTTTCTTCACGTCGTGTTTGTGTTATTCGGATATTTGGGTCTCCGGGTTTTTGAGTTTCCGGGTCTTTGGATCTTCCGCGTTCATCGCGTTCTTCGCGTTCTTCGTTGAGTTCTTGAGTCTTTGCTTATTTGAGTCTTCAACCCTTTGAATCTTTCACGTTCTCTATGTTTTTCACGTGTTCGTGTTCTTCGCGTTCATCGTGTTCTTCGGATCTTCGAGTGTCCGGGTCTTCGGATCTTCGAGTATTCGGGTCTTTGGATCTTCCACGTTCTTCGTGTTCTTTGCCGGGTCTTCGAATCCTTGCACCTTCACCTAATTACAAGAAAATGTGAATCTAGAGGGATGCGGGGGGTTTTCCCTCGGCGCGTGCTCCGACGTTCAACATTAGTCGTGTTGTATTTTGTTCTTGGTGAACGATTTGTAGTCGTCTATATGTTTTCTAGAAAGAGAAAGAGTTGTAGTGTGATTTTTTTAGAGTTTTGACAAGTTGAGAGAAACTTACTTTGTGTTGTGAATGAATGAGGTATTTATAGGAGCCAAGGGGTTTGGTGAGAAGTACTTGATTGGGTGGTGGAGATGGCCGGGTGGTCTTGACCGAGTGAAGACGACCGCGTGATCTTGGTCGAGTGAAGACGACCGGGTGATCTTGGCCGAGTGAAGATGACCGGGTGATTTCGGCCGAGTGAAGATGACCGAGTGGTCTTGGCCGAGTGAAGATGACCGGGTGGTCTTGGCCGAGTGAAGATGACCGGGTGATATTGACCGAGTGAAAATGACCGGGTGGTCTTGGCCGAGTGAAGATAACCGGGTGGTCTTGGTCGAGTGAAGATGATCGGATGATTTTGACCGAGTGAAGATGGCCGGGTGATCTTGACCGAGTGAAGATGACCGGATGGTCATTTTTGTGGTTTTTTCTTGAAGATTTGTCAAGAAGTCTCGCTTGAAAACCTTATTTGAGAGTCTCTTTTGAAAGACATTTTATGAGTGTTGACTCGGAGCTTGACGCGTTAATTTGCTTGTGGGCTTGGGCCTTGTGTATGGGCTTGATGTGTCGTTTTTTTGCTCTAGGGGTGTTATTTTTACCATGTGAAAATAACGGCATAACAGGAGGTCTCCTTGTAGACAAGCCGAAAAATAAAAAGATGTGTAATCTCAAACTTTCAAGTGTTCGAGTGAGTTGAAGTTCACACTTCCCTCATGCACTTTCCCGAAATAGAAAATAGGAAAAGATCCGAGTATGTCCCTTGTGCCTTTATGCACTAACACTGCTCTGAACATGAAGATCTAGGATTCTTTTCTAGTTGTCCGCTCTGTCGCTCTGTAACTAGAAAATCCGTTTCCGAACTTATAAGAGTCGATGTACCAACTCCAAAAACTAAGTGGGAGGGTTATATCTGTTGTTTGTAACCCACGATCCCCAACACTAATGAAAAGTGCAATTGTCGCTAGACTAAGAGTCACCCTCGTCGCCCTCTCTTAAATGAGAGTAACTCAAGGGCGCTTTGCACTGATCATTGCTCAATGAGCTAAATCCGAAAGTGAGACAATGAGACAAGACCTCCCCTCGGTGGATTGTTTTTCAAAATCGATCTTTTGGACTAAGTGGTTGGTTACACACTTAGACTCAATCTCTAGTAATCCTCCCTCGAGGCTCTGTGAAAGGATGTGAGTGATCAAACTAATTTAAAAGGTGGCTGGTCAAAATTGGTGTATTGACATCTTGGCTAAGCATTGATGATGTGTCATTTACTTATATATGGAGATTTGTTGCGGCCTTCCCTCGAAGGAGTAAATTATCGTTTGGTTTATAACACCTTTGGATTTTATCTAATGTTTAAAAACTTAAATCCTAAACCAAAGACTAAATCATAAACTTGTTTCAACTTTATTAAGTAACATGTCTCGCAAACATCCCTCAATCATAATTTCCTCGAACAAACTCGAAAACAAAAACTACATAGATTCGAAACATAACCTCGACATAATAGTTACCATTAACAAGCACAAATGGGTACTCACCACCCCGTGTCGAAGAGATAAATTTAGATTTGCATGAACTATGTGACTTGTTAGCTCCTCTTCAATACATTGTTTCTAACTTATTCACAAGCGACAAAGGAGTTGAGGAAATAACAGCTAGATGGGTAAAATGGTAATTTCGTAAATCCCGACTAGCTGATGATATTCATGAAGGGTAAACATAGATAATATTCAGTGGATCCGCTCATCATAATTTGGTTGAATTCTTGAGTAGAAAATAAATTCATTTGAACCGAGAGATTTTCAGTGTCAACTCTTTAGTGGAGTCAGTTGACATTAAGCTAAACTTGGAAAAGGTTTGTGAACTTTTGAGTCCAAGTGTTTAGCTCAAGCTTTGTTCATTTGGGTCCATGAGGTCACTGTCACGAATCACATCGAGTAGGAATAGTTAAACTAGAAGCTAAGTCAAAACAAGAACGAGACAAGTTTTGTGAAAATTGTCAAAAGGGTATTTTTGTCTTTTGAGACATAGGATGAAATGAATGTCAATAAATTTTTTGACATGGTCATTTGATGACATACATCACTCGGCCAATATTAGTTTTATTGGGCCTTGTGGATTATTTTCATTTCATAAGAATTTTATTGAAAATTCTTAATGGGCCTTTTTAATGTTGTCATGAACAAATGAAGAAGCTTCTAGAAGCCCCTTCTAGATAGCCACTTGGGCACCCATCACCCAAAGAAAGAGAGAGTTCCTTTTGTGCATTAATGTATGAAGATACTTGCCAAAAGAAAAAGAGGAAACAAATTTCCTATACAAGGCAATAGGAATTTCGGCCAAGTAGAGTCAAGGCAAGGCAAGGAACAAAAAAATGAAACAAATCCAAGCCTTCTAGAAGGCTTCCTTGGCCGTGTGACTCATGAAGAAATAAGGCAATATTTGCTCATGAATATGTGATATTCTATAGAAGAGGAAACTACCTTATTGAAGGTGAGACCTCTCCTATAAAAAGGAGCCTTATTCTTCTCATTTCATTCATCTAACATAAGTTAGAGATTGAGAGACTCTCTCTTTCTAGACATTGTTGGCCGACTCCCCTCTCTCTCTCTCTAGTCAATTTCGTTTTTATTTTGGCACCTAGATCCTCATTTGACCTAGTGTTTTAGCTCTTCGACTCTAAGACTTGTTCTTGAGTCGTCATGTTTAAAAAGTGCCCACACACTAATTCCTTTTTCTCTCGAGTGATTTAGTGATAGAAACTTTCGTGGTTGCTCGAGCTGCCTAGGAAGGAACAGAGACGTGCTGCGAGGGGAGACGAACGTTGCAACCTTTTCCAAAAGCTTCTAACCGTTCAAGCTTCTAAAAAGGTTAGTAATCTTTAAATGCTCATATTAGTTTTTATTTACATGTGCTTGCTCTTTGTCTAGGTTAGTAAAAACTGTTTTACTTGCAAAAGAAAATTTTTAAAATTCCGCCGCTTATCGAAGCGTTAAACTTTTTCTTAAACCCTAGATCGATTCCAACAAAGTCATGGGTGGAGCGCTTAAACTGGTCAGTAATCAATCTATGCATGGATAGCTAGATTTGAGATCACATATGTGATCTGCCAGTGAATAGGTTTTAACTGAGTGGGGGAATTCTGTACATTTGGTTTGTACATGAGTTGGACAGGCTGCGATTAAGTACACGGTTCAAGTAACTGTTACGATGGGACGTCTCACAACCACAAGTGATGGCTACAATCTAGGTCAACCTAAATCTTGAGGTCCTCCTGGAGGTCACCGTTATATACTCATCTCTTTGATTCATTCAGTCACAGCTAAAGAAAATGCTTATGTACATGTTTTAGTACCGGGGTATAATTAGTGATGCAACGAAACATCAAAAGTAGAATCTAGCTCTTAATAAAGAGAGTCCATGTTCGCTCACATGATAGTCGATTCTAGAACCGTTAGATTGTACGCACCTTAGCATTATGAGTGGCAAAGGAATCTTTTGTTGGGGAATCGGTGGGACTAAAGGCTCATACGTGACTCGAGGGCACAACAATATATATGACCTTTTCGTGTCACGAGCAGAACATGGAGGGTAGATTGTATGTACTAGTTATATAATTGGACACTTTATAAAAAATGATCGAGTAAATATAATTTTGATTACTTCGAGATGTTCAATCTTGAGATTTTAGTCGAATATCACCAAGATTTTATGAATAGAAAGAAGATAGGTTATAGAGGCTACACTCTCCCTTGTATTTGTCTAGCTTTAAATTATTAGGTCAAAAATCTCCTAGTTGGCTCAGACAAGATAAAATAGATACTCTTGTAGTAAATATGTGATTTGACTACAAGCTCACAAATACCGATTTGATTGTATCATTTTTTAGTTATGTAAAAGAAAGTTTTATAGAAAATGTTATTAACAGTTAAATAACTTTGAGAAATATCACTTGGATTATAATGGGCTTTTACGTAGCATTCAAATTAGCCCATGAGGCTCAAATAGGCTTGTGGTAGGCATGTACACTTTGTACATGGGCCTTGAATTTATTTGATCAAAGCTTTATAGGATTGAGACTTTTCTCAAATAGGAAATAAATATTATATATTAAATATGATCCGATTTGGTGAGTATTTAATATGATAATTGTTTATGCGAGTATTTATAGAATATTATATCTTATTGTGAGAAACAAATAATATATTTAATGAGAATATCTAGGAGATATTATATATTAGTCAATAACCTAAATGATATTTTTTAATATGAGAACTAGATAGATATTAGATATGAATGAAATACTTTATTTATTAGAATATCTTAGAGATATTTGATTTGCTATAGCCATAGAATAAATATCTCATATTAAATAGAATAAGTCAAACCTAATAAGGAAAGTGACTAGTTTGGTCTAACCTAAACATAGCAAGTTGGAAAGTTGTAAATAGGGACCTAGGGGAATGGGTAAAACACATAAGACAAGCAGATTCCACTACTGGAAAACGTGAAGCCCCGGAGAACGTCTTTAGAGAATTAGTTCACTACACTTCTCGAAAGAGTGAAAATTATTCCAACGCCTTGTTGGAGTAATTGTGAGGCAAGAGAGTTGGCCCACGCCTTGGTCCTTGTTCATCTCGAGAATGGCTCGGAAGACACGGTGTCAATCCATCAACGAAGAATGCGTGGATCTCGAAGACTTTGAAGATTGTCAACCAGCATGGAAATTCAAATAACGAGATTGAATGTGAATTATTCAAATATTTTCTTTTTATTAGTTTTTTATAGTAGCTCATCGATATTATTAATTCAAATAAAAAATAGATTTGTTGTTCGTGTTTCTGTAGAATCCAAATTGTTTATGATTCTTTATTTTGCATTAGTGAATCACGACAATTCCTAACAACAGGTATTAGAGGTTAGGGTATTTCTTGCTTTATATGAACTCATGGATGTGATATATGATATCCATGGCTGTTGGTTTGATCGATTGTGAATTATTAGAATTTTGTTAAACAATAAATTAAAAGGGTATATGCATTGTTGTAATTTATTTTTCCGCCAAATATTCGTTGTTGTAATCAAATATTTGTTGTTCTAATTTATTTTCCTATATGTGTTCGATAGCTTGAATTGCTTTGGGCTTTTATCATATAGGATTTCATTAATAATTCATCTTTCTAAAACGTGTAGGATAGATAATTAATGAATGAGTAGAGCGGATTGATGAGATTTGTCAAAAGATCGATAAGAGTTTAAGCGGGGTGGGTTCTTAAGAAGACCTAGTGTTTCACCTACCCTATTGGAAGCCGACCGAGAAATGATACTATTTGGCCTTTAATTCAAGATAAGAATTACACTCAATGAGACCTAAATATAAGCAACTTAAACCTTGGGTTTATTGATGGGTAGCTTATAAATCACTTCTCGTTACTAGTAATATGATTAACATGTCACAAAGAATTGAGTCACCTAGTTTTAACTGTTAAGAATTAGGCTAAAAACTGAAATACTAGAAGTATAGTGAATCAATGTATATTCTTCTAGAAAGGTAAAACTTAAACGGTCTCCAACGTAATAGAGGCATATAGCTAAGGATGAAAGGAACGTAGCATGTGGGAAACTATGGTTAGCTGACTGTTCACAACCTCCATTTGGAAGGCTTGTTATGATTCCAAGATTTGCCTTCCCTATTCTGACCAAACGGGTAGAAGATGAATCTGGATACTGACTATCACTGCGGTAGCACTATCCGGACTAGTCGACTATTAGGAAACGTTAGGTCGACTCACCACGAGGATCCAAAAGGGTCGCTCATTGGCCAAACAAATCTCGATAGCTAGTATGCATAGTGACAAAGATATGTGTGCGATAATTACTTATTAATCTAGAAGCATTGCATGTATTTTATCCCATTCTTGGTGCATTTGTTTATCTTCAAAACTTATATCGATGAAAGTTTTATTTTCTTATCATGATTATGTGTTGATTCTATTTAGCTTGCAACTATGTCAAAAAAAATATAATTTGATTAATAACATAAGATGTGTTGACTTTGAGTATCTGTCTTATAAGTCAAACAAAAACATTGTGTTGGTTAGTGAAAGATACTTAACTTCATTCTCATTAGAAGATAGACTAACAAAACCAAGGAAATTTCAACTTATTGTGTTGAATTATGGGCTGTCAGAAGCATACAATTTTTAGTCAAAACATGTGTCACGAAACACTACAACAAATAACGCCATTACCGAAGATTTTTTTCGTCGGTAAAAATCCCTTAATCGTCGCTAAATCTTTTTAGCGACAATATTAGCGACGATTTTTATCGTTGCTAAATGTCCGTGCCTAAATATATTTAGCGACGAATTAGTCGTCGCTAAATTATTAGCGACGACATTAGCGACGATAATTTCGTCTCGAAATGTATAAACGAAAACATTTTTTTAATTTTGTGGACTACATTTAGCGACGATTTAGTTTTCGCTAATTCTCGCGGAAAATTTTCCCGCGAGAATTAGCGACGGAATATTCGTCGCTAATAAATTCACTCATTACTAGAATTAGCGACGACTTTGTCGTCAGTAATTATTAATTTTTTTATTTTTATTTTCGTTTATGAAATTCTATAATAAAAATCAAATAAAAATCAAATTATATTATCGAAATCAACTTATATATAAAATCCAGTTACGATTTCGATAAACGAGAAATATGTAAAAATACATGTACATAATAATCTGCTATACACAAAATATCTAATAAAAGACTAGCTGCGACCTTTGGGTCGTCGTCCTTTTTTTCCTCCGCCTCGACGTGAAATGCTCTGCTGGTGCTGATACTCTGCAAGGCTCGGCGGAATAATGTGCTCATCAGCTGACTGACTCGGACGACCACAGTGGGAAATCTGGCTACCGTCGGGAGTCGTCTGCTGGCCGCCTGTCGGAGTCTGCTGGCCACCCGTCGTAGTGTGGACGTCGGGCGTCGGAGTGTGGACGCCGGTCGTCGGAGTCTGCTGGCTGTGGGTCGAAGGAGCCTGCTGCGAACTCTGCGGAAATTGGGGCATAAACGAGCTCAGGTTGAGGCCGGACACTTGACTCTGTATTGTTGGAATCGATCTAGGGTTTAAGAAAAAGTTTAACGCTTCGGTAAGCGGCGGAATTTTAAATATTTTCTTTTAACAAGTAAAACGTTTTTACTAACCTAGACAAAGAGCAAGCACATGTAAATAAAACTAATATAAGCTTTAAAGATTACTAACCTTCTTAGAAGCTTGAACGTTGAGAAGCTTTTGGAAAAGGTTGCAACGTTCGTCTCCCTCGCAGCACGTCTCTCTTCCTTTCCTCGTTAACTCGAGCAACCACGAAAGTTTCTATCACTAAATCACTCAAGATGAAAAGTAATTAGTGTGTGGGCACTTTTAAACACTACGACTTAAGAACGAGTCTTGAAGTCGAAGAGCTAAACACTAGGTCAAATGAGGACCTAGGTGCCATAAACAAAAACTGATATTGAATAGAGAGAGAGAGAGAGAGGAGAGGGGCGGCCAAGCTAGAGAGAGAAGCTCTCAATCTCTAAAACTTGGATGAATGAAATATGTGGAATGAGGCTCCTATTTATAGGAGATGTCTCACCTTCAATAAGGTAGTTTCCTCTTCTATAGAATATCACATATTCATTAGCCAATTTCCCCTTTTCTTTCATGAGGCACACGGCCAAGACTTGCCATGCAAGTCCTTGGATTTGTTTCCTTTTTTATTTGCTTCTCCCTTGACTTCTCTTGGGCGCCCACATTGATTTCCTCTTAGGGAAAATTTGTTTCCTCTTTTTCTTTCAGCAAGTATCTTCATACATTCATGCACAAAATATTCTCTCTTTCTTTGGGTATGTTGGGCGCCTATTTCAATTCTAGAAGGGGCTTCTAGAAGATCCTTCATTTGTTCATGACAACATGAAAAAAAAAGCCCATTAAGAATTTTCAATAACTTCTTATGAAATGAAATTAATCCACAAGGCCCAATAAGACTAATATTGGCCGAGTGAAACATGTCATTAAATGACCTTGTCAAAAAATTTATTGACATTCATTTCATCCTATGTCTCAAAAGACAAAAATACCTTTTTGACAATTTTCGTAAAACTTGTCTCGTTTTTGTTTTGGCTTAGCTTCTAGTTTAACTATTCCTACTCGATGTGATTCATGACAGTGACCTCATGGATCCAAATGAACAAAGCTTGAGCTAAACACATGGACTCAAAAGTTCACAAACCTTTTCCAAGTTTAGCTTAATGTCAACTGACTTCACTAAAGAGTTGACACTGAAAATCTCTCGGTTCAAAAGAATTTATTTTCTACTCAAGAATTCAACCTAATTGTAATGAGTGGATCCACAGAATATTATCAGTGTTTACCCTTCATGAATGTCATCAACTAGTCGGGATTTACAAAATTACCATTTTACCCTTCTAGCTGTTATTTCCTCAACTCCTTTGTAGCTTGTGAATAAGTTAGAAACAATGTATTGACGAGGAGCTAACAAGTCACATTGTTTCATCCAAAGGATTCAAGACTCAATTTGGACACTGGCCAGTTCATTTATTCACATTCCAAGGAACAAAGCATGATGTGATATACATTGCATTTCAGCAATCTTGTACATAAATTCCATATCTATGAGAACTTCACAAAGTTACTCATATCATTCTCACAACTTAGTATTTCACCAATAGGCCTTGTTCGGAATCACATAGTGAGTCCGAACTCTGACTTTCTCAAATGAGAATACGTAAGGTGTGAAATGACATGTCTCATTTCAGGATTAAGGTAAGCACGATGCAATTCATACGTAGTGACTTCGAGACATAAGAGGTTAAATGGTTTGTTCTTATCTTGTCTCTAGAAGTGCACTGGTCAATTCAGTACCTTCGGAAGATACCTAGAAGAACTATAGAGTCTCCAACTCTCAATGCCTCATAACCAGACATCATAGATTCTTCTAACAATCATACTGAGGTCAATAGTCCTTTGACCCTTAGATTGCGAATATATCGTTTTAAGCAAACTATGAAGAGTTTTTTCATGCAAATCTACATTTGTCTCTTCGTAAGTTGTTTAGTTTGTTTATGGACTAAAGACTAATGTTTTATCATAAAGCTTCAAACAGACAAGGAGGAATGAATGAACGTTTCAACTTTTTATTAATGAATAAGCAATTACAAGCAAGAGTCTTCATGAGACTTTATTACATCAAATGTACAATATAAAGACAACAACTCTTCTTGTGGGCACCATTGACAACATGTATTGCCTCGGCGAACGAGGCGAGGGTCGACGTGAACACCTCCTGCGAGATATATCCTGAATGCGAAGTCCCAGCCTCCGAACCGTAGACTTCGACGATTTCAGCCGCCATCCGCGCTCCCTGTGGCACCAAGCGTCCGACGCCGGTCAAGTGATCACACCGCGAACCCATAATATCGCGGATCGCCTGCTGCTCTAGGACGGCAATATCAACGTTCGCTCCTTGTTGCTCAGCCTCCGCTCGCAACGTGTTGAACCTATCGACTAGTTGATCCTGATATAATTAACTAGTTAGTATATATTAATCGAAAATAAGACAAAATAAATATAAACTTACATAACGTGCGGAAGCTTCAGTAGTCAGCCATTCGGACTTGTCGGACTGATGTTGGCGCTTGTAGTTCGCAAACAAGCTCTCGAAAGCGCCTGTCTCGGCGCTCTTCTGCATGTAACAATGAGTTGGCTTTTATAGCCGATCAATGTCCTTGTTAAATGTCATATTTCTTGTAGTTAAAGGAACAATGAGTTGGCTTTTATAGCCGATCAATGTCCTTGTTAAAAAAAAGTAAGAAGATTGAATATTCTACAATTATTGAGACATCTGAGACATACTTCAATTATGATAGGTTCCGCGACAAAGTAAAGAAGAATTGCAATAAGAATAGAAAGGCTGCAAATAAGAATCAAGACAAAAATGATGGGAATCTATTCCACTGCAAATACGAATGCCATGGAAAATGGATTTATCCTTACTCTTTTGCCAAGCTTACGAAAAGTAGAACCATGTTAAGGAAACTCGTGAGTTTATCAATATACTAAATATGAAATGAGGATGATCAACTATGAGTGTCCAACTTGTTTTTTGCAAAGTAAATTTTTTAGAGAAATGTGATTGGATCGAATAGTTTGCAGAAAAGAACTGGAGTCAAGTTGGGTTCAATGATAAACTCACTCTCTCATTAAAATATTTAAATGTCTTCTGAATTTATTCATTCTAAATTTTATTTTGAACTGTGTCATTATAAAATCTAAATTTTGGACAAGCAAACCCAAAATCACAAATAAAGATTATCTTTCGCTATAACGTTTTGAACATGTGATTGTGTCAAAACAAAATTTCACTTCTTTTATAACATTGAACTTCTAATTATATAAGTGATATGCATAAATTCTCATTAATGATATTCTGATATGCATTGATGCCTTTAAATGATATATGGATATGCATTCCTAATACACCATATACATTTCCTTTATGATGTTATCCACTATTTAGTTTTCGTCAATAGATGGATAGTAGTACATGTTTAAAATGTCTATTTATTGTCCTTATTATCAAATAGCTTTAAATGTTTTGTCAAAGTTATTAATTATTTACTTGTATAAAACCTTTTAAGGTTACTGATCGGTAAATGCTACAAACTACAGTTCGTAGCATGATCACTCCAAGACAAGCTTGTTTGACATAGTGGGAGGTGATCAAACTGAAGAGCGGATACTTAGTATGTGTAGGAACGCATTTGACTGAGTGGGATGGTCTTTATAGATCTCTAACAAAAGTTCATAAAGGGTTCACGACAAATCCATATTGTACATAAAAGATGTAAACAAGATTAGAAAGACTAAGATGAATGACAAGATGCCATGAATCATAAGATACTGGAATATCCGAATAAATCTGTAGTCGATGAGAATCAAGTGATGATCACTTATAGACTCTATCTCCATTGAGGGAAAAATGAATAAATCACTTGTAAGGTGAATATAATGATTATGGTATGATCCCAAGAATAAAAAAAGAGCTTGTCACTGATATTTCCTTCTATAAAGTTATCTAATTCTCGAATGATCTAAGAAGAAATGTCTCCCGCGAAAGTTCTTCTTATTAAAACATTCAAAGAAAACTTAGAACCTTGTTTGAAAAGTTTCTAGACTAACATCATTCATGACGAAGGGTTGGATAGCAAATAGTTTGCTAGATTTTGAAGATTCTCTCGAGAAACTTAGAATAGACGATCCTAAAATCTATAGGCGTTACAATCATGTGGTTAAAACCTAAAAGATTTAAAATAAACCTTTAATATAATTAAATGATCAACATTTACTTGTTCAATTAAATATTCTTGATTAATTGAAAAATTATAAGTGTCATTGTGAATGGATGCTTATTAACCGCCGACCAAGAATATGTGACTAGTTAATTATGAATCGTTGGGATTCGGATTAAGCTAATCCACTAATGTTATCTCATTCACTTGTTTAGATAAGGTGATATGCTCGATGGTTGATGAGGTATGTCTTTGATGAAAAGTGAATTGCCAACCTTTCACAAAGAAATATTCTTGAATGTCGTTGTGTAAAAAGCGATGACATGTATTATTGTATCATGGGATTGAAAATCTTATAAGTAGTTAGATTGGCCGATCTTGCATGCAAATGAAGTCCGGTGAATCACTAGCATTTAAGATTAGTTAGTAGATCCGAGTCACTAAAGGGTTTGTTAGAATCAATACAAGTTAATGATAAACATACAATAAATGACATTAAAATGGAATGGTCATTATCATAAGTAGTCATTGAATGTCTGGTGACATCAGAGTGAAGAATATAAAAGATGCAGTGTAAATCTCTGAATGAATATACATGAGATGTGATATTCAAGAGAAATAGTAGGACGTACTTAAATCAATTTTTTTTTTTTTTTTTGCAGGAACAACTCTTAACTATCTACTTTAGACCTTGAATGCCTAAAGAGACACTATGAACAAGGTAAACACCATAAATGAGAAAACGAAACGATGTTTTGCTGAAAGAAGTTTGCTATGATCTAAATGAATAATTTGCAAGGTATCCAACTATGGATAATGTCACTGGGACAATTTTCCAACATGAGAATTTCCCTTGTGATGGCTCGAGTCCACATTTGACTTAGCCAAATACTTACACAACACACATTGGAATAAAAGCACGTTGTAACAACAATATGAAACACTTTGAACCAAACAAGCGCGCGCACACACACACGCGATAACACACACTCTTTACGAGAACCATTTCCAACCTTTAATACCATAAACAAACATTCAGAGTAAGAACAAGACACGATAATGTGATTCTCTCTAGGTCACCTCGTGTCTCTACCAAGCATAATGCGTGAATATATAAAGCGAACGTGCAGTTTACAACCCAAACCGCCTAGGAAAGCTACCTATAACTATCGTTGTCCACATGGCACGAGCAATTATCTAAGCATACAAAAAAAGAGCCCACATCTTGGCCTTATTCATATTGAGCAAATCGTGCGGCCCACGTGTCACGTAACTGCCCGTGTCTATCCAAAGCCGTCTTGGTAACCCTGGCCAACTTCTCGGCAACTGTTCTCGGCCATGATGCTTTGGCACGCGTCATTCTTGTGCCACGCCTCAGCCATTCTCCATTTGGATGCTAGTTGCGTCTTCTAATTGCCTTAACCATATTCCATATCGCATCCTTGCACATGTCCCACACATGTACTTGGTGCCAACCATCTTTGCCCAAAGCCATGCTTGCTCGCGCATGCCTTGTGGCAGACGGGCAGCATACTTCCGCGCCATTGCATGCCGCCGGCCTCACCACTTAAGGGTGTAACTAATAGCCACTTTAGGCAATTCGTTCAAACTCAATACGTCTAGTCCCTGCTTTACATGGGATAAACTAAACGTGTTATATAATAAGATTGAATAAGTCATGTCTTGCTTATAGGCCAGACCTGGTTAAAGCTTAATCTTTCGTAGGGGAATTAGTGGGTCTCAGGGCTCATAAGTAACTCGATGGAATAACGGTATATTTGACCCTTTCGTGTCACGAGATAAACCTTAAGGGTAGAAATACGTACTAGTTATATAATTGGACACTTTATCTAAAGGATCGAGTAAATATAATTATGATAAGTTATTCGAGAGGTTCAATCTTGGAGTTTAGTCGAATATCACTAATATTTGATGAAACGCGAGAAGAGAGGTTACAGTGTCTACGCTCTCGCTCATTTTCATCTAGCTTTAAATTATTAGGTCCATCGTCTCCTAGTCGGCTCAGACAAGATGAAAAAGGATACTCTTGTAGTAAATATATGATTTGACTACAAGCTCACAAACACAAATTTGACTGTAACATTTTTTTGGTTATGTAAAAGAAAGTTTTACAGAAAACATTATTAACGGTTAAGTAACTTTGAGAAATATCACTTGGATTTTAATGGGCTTTTACAGAGCATTTAAATCAACCCATGAGGCTCAAAGAGGCTTGAGATAGGCATGCACACTTAGTACACGAGCCTTGAATTTAGTTTATCAAAGCCTTATAGGATTGACGCGTTTCTCAAATAGGAAATAAATATTGTATATTAAATATGATCCGATTTGGTGAGTATTTAATATGATAATTATTTATGAGAGTATCATAAAGATATTTTCTACTATTATATTTATAGAATAGTATATCTTATTATAGAGTAGTACATCCGGAGAACGGCTTAGAAGACTTGGTGTCGAATCCAGAACGAAGAATGTGAGGATCCCGAAGATCTTGAAGATTGTCAACCGGCGTGAAAATTTAAATAGCAAGATTTCATGTGAGTTATTATGAATCCTACTATTATTTGTTCTTCTTGGTTTTTTATTAGTAGCTCATCGATTACTAATTACAATATAAACTAGATTTTTTGTTCTTGTTTTCGTAGAATCTAAATCGTTTAGGATTTTATATTCCGCATTAGTAAATCATGATTAATTCCCAGCAAAATCCATGTCTAAATAAAGAGAGTCAATGTTCGTTCACCTGATTGTCAATTCCAAAATCGGTAGATTGCACGCGCCTTGGCACTATGAGTGGCAAAAGAATCTTCCGATGGGGAATCTGTAGAACTCATAGATCATAATTGACTCAAGGATATAATGGTATATTTGATCTTTCGTGTCACGAGGGGATCCCTGGAGCGTAGAGTACACGTACTCGTTATATCAATGGACATGTAATCTAAAGGACCAAATAAATATAATTTTGATAACTTTGAGAGGTTCAAGCTTGAAATTTTAGTGAAATATAACTAAGATTTGATGAAACGAAACTACGCCCTCGTTCGTGTTCATCTAGCTTTAAGTTATTAGGTCCTTCGTCCCTTAGTCAGTTCTAATACGATGGACAAAGATACTCTTGTAGTAAATATGAGATTTGACTATAAGTTTACAACACGGTTTTGATTGTAACTCTCTTCTATTCTGAAAAAAGAAATTTTACTAGAAAAGTTATCAACAGCTAAGTAACTTTGAGAAAAATTCAATTGGATATAAATGGGCTTCTTGAATTCCCGATCTTAATTTTAATTCCGTGTTATTTTCAATATATGTTTAATATCCAATTCAAATTTTATAACCAGAATTTGAAACCCACTTTCAAAGATATAAATAGGATTTTTTTTTTTAAAATTCGTGATTGTTTAACGTGAGGATCCTCACGTAATAAATCTTAGACAAAGAAGTTTATTTTTCTTATAGGGATATCCCAAATTTTGGCCAATCATCTGGTGTTCTTATTTTCTACACCATTTTATTTTAGGTAATTATGAATGATCAAACAAATAGTTTGTATGTTCATAATACATGTCTTTATTTCTAAACACTACATCTTTTTTCCCAATAAAATAATAATAATTTAGTTGGGTTTATTCATTATTTTTCTTTGTTGAGTTGTAATGATAAATACGTGGGGGACGATAATAATAAAAATAATAATAATATTTAGCAAATTGTTCAGAAAATTTAAATCATTAAGTGCGGCACTAAACTAATCAATTGAAAAATGTATTTACGCAAGTAGAAATTAATTTTACAACTAGGATGGATGAGAAATTATAACAACAGCATATATAAATGTATAATTAGGAAAAGTAAGGGGAAAAAAAAAGTGGGAAGGATGGGATGAAGAAGTGGTGGGGTGGTGAGCTGGTGACAGATAAATGAAGGGTTAAAGCCACATGGTAGACAGAAGAGGTGTGTGTGTGTGTGTGCGTGTGAATGTACATTCACATCACATGCACAACCCATGTGGAACTTCACCCTTTTGTCTACATTTCTTAACCTTTTTTTAGCCAAATGGGCCTCTGTAATTTAACACCCTTCATATGCATACAACATATATATATATATATATTTATATATAACTATATACATATATGTGTATATAAATATAACTTTGTCCCCTATATATCTTGTACGTATTTAATTAATTGATTCCCATATAACTAGCTATATCTTCTCTATATACGTTATACTTTGATTCTAATGCTTCTTGTAATAATTATTCACCACCTCCTATTGAGGAGGCGAAAATTGTTCTCATATTTTGTTAACTCCAAGCAGCGTAAACTAAAGTTCTCATATTTTTTGTTCGTACTAAAGTTTCAATATATCTGCAAACGATGTAAGTAAGTGTATTGATAAATACAAAAATTGAAATTAATTCCAGCACTCAACTCTTTTCTTCTTATTTTTAACCTAATCAATTATTAAAAAATCATTTTTGGATATTGAAACAAACGCACGCTCGTGTTTTACTGTGTTTAATGCTGATTTTATCAGCCCAAACGTTACATTGGGGTGGGAGATACAAATTCTATGTATTATAAAATTTGAGCCTGTATTATTCCCGCAATCGTTTGAAGCATATTGCTCTAGTTTGGCATTATAACCTAACTAGTTTAACCACTGCAAATTGGAAATCATTTTAATTCAATAAAAGGGAACATGAAAAGTAACTCTGATGGAACTTTAAAATATAAAGGAAAGCCAGTTAAAATCATGTACTCGACGAGCTGTACATGTAGGAATATATATATATATATATATATATATATATATATATATATATATATATACGTGATTATAAAGGTTCAATTTTTACTGTAAAGTCTCAACTATAAATAATAGGATTATCATTATTATTTCCTATTTGCTTACGAATCAAAATATGGGCTACGGAATATCTTACTGAAACTCTCAAATAAATTATAAAACATTCTGAGACCTTAAGGAAAATCTTAGTGCATATATGTATATATATATATATATATATATATATATATATATATATGTGTGTGTGTTCGCGCGCGCGTATATGTATATACAGCATTATTATTTGCTTAATCTAATGATCTTACTAATAGAAATCCCAAGATTAAATAATCCGTATGCGAACTTCATGTACGTACTGACACGAAATCTCTATTATATATATATATATATATATAATTTGTTATAAATAGTCGATTTCTTAATTTTTTTTTTAATTCTAGTCAAAATTTATTTTATTAAAAAATAACATATCAGACTGAAGTAAATTCAATTAATTGTTTTAAATTAAATGAATTTACTTCAATCAATTCAATTAATTAAAAAAATTGAATTCACTTTGACTTGATAAGTTATAATATTTTTAATAAAATAAAATTTTGGTTATTTAAAAAAAAGTGATTTATTGGACTATTTGCCTAATTATCTTATTTATATATATATATATATATATATATATATATATATATATATATATAAAGATAACCAGGCTAATAGTCCAATAAATCACTATATATGTGTGTGTCACTGTGTCTGTGTGTAAATTGTGGTCAGGTTATAAGTTTTTGTAACCTAATCAACAACTACAGCAAAAATAAATATTATTTGATATCATGCTTTCATTCTCCTTAACAATGTCAACGGATTAAAAAAGAACAATACGTACATTATTGATCATGCCATTTATGTACAACTTCTGATATTTCTTATTCATTCTGCTGTTTAATTATAAAAACAAACTTCAGATTTTTTTTTAATCCCAAAACAAACTTCAGATTTAAACAATATATAGTTATCATGCGTTCCAATGTATGTGTGTGTATTACATACGTATATACAGCTGGGTTGAATCTTCCACAGCTAAAAGTAATCTAGGTTTTCCATGTGATTGATTGCCTTGTTATTACACAATGACAGGCTGCTTCAGATTATTCCATATTAGTCTTATTTTTAAATTATTAATTTTTACTTTCATATCTCAGAAAATTACCAAGTGATATACATTGCATAAATATTAAACAAAAGGAAAAAAGTTGAATCGTATATTTTTATGTCTGTATATATAGAGAGAGAAATTATCAAAGAAGTATCCATCGCATAACATTGATAATAAGGAAATGAGAGGGGACCTACTCTCTATCCTTTTTGGAGTCCAATAGGTGGAGTGAGAACGTAATAAAACATGGCGTAATGGGGTTGAAATTTTTTTATATAAATATTTCTCTTTAGTTTCTATTTACCTCTCTTACTTCTTTTTATTTAACTTTTTTGTATTTAATAGATATATAAATAATCATTTTTATGAAAATGAATTATATTTTTCAGTTAATTTATAAGTAATAATTTTTTATGTGTAATTTTGACTATAGAATTGAATAATTCTTTTAGTTCTGAAATATTAATCAATAATAGTACTAATAAGTAATAACAACGAATCTAATTTAAACTCATCCACGCGGAGTACGTGCTTCCACATGTTGTAAATGCAGAAAATATGTATCGCACTTCATATATAATATTGCCAGGTCGGATATATATAAGTGAGCGAAGGGTTTGTAAGTTGTAGAAAGAAAGTGAAAGACAAAGGCATCTTATATATCTCGATGTTATGCCAGCAAAGCAACCTCTAAGAGGTACTTCTCGTGTTTTCAAATAGGCTTGATGACGGCAAAAAGTACATAATATTTATCCAAATAACACTTATATACTCATTTTTCTTTTAGATTTGTAAATAATTAGTCCACTTTAAACAAGTAATTTTGAATCTAACCTACGTTTGACAATTTTTAGGGATATAGCCAATTGGCTTATGTGGCAATAATTAAGATTTGATTTGCCCTCGTTTATTAACAAATTCGTCACTTTCTCTCTCCTATTTTTTTCAAATATTTTCTTTTTGCATCAAAACTTCAAAAATTCGTATATTTTTCATACGAACTCGAAATTAAGTGATTTCAGATCCTACAAATTCGTGGCATCGAAGTCTTCAAAAATAGACCTATTGTGTTTGATGAAAAATTATATTTATGTCGATAATTTCAAAAAAATTCAGTTATTTCCATATTTAAGGTAGTAACGTGATTTTTCTACATCTATGATATTAAACATGATTTTTCATCAAACACAATTGATCTATTTTTGAAGATCTCGGCGTCACGAATCCATAGGATTCTGAATCACTCAATTTCGAGTTCATATGAGATGGATATGGTTTTTTGAAGTTTATATGTAAATAAAGTGTAGGAAAAAAAATAGGAGAGAGAAAATGACGAATTTGTTTATAAATAAGGACAAATCAGACCTTAATTATTGCCACATAAACCTATTGACTATGTTCCTAAAAGTTGTGAAACGTAGGCTAAAAACAAATTTCATAATTTCATTTTGGCTATTTTGCTACACTGTCATTTTTCTTTTTCCGGCAATAATACCTAATGTTATATTTAAGTTGAGCCGTCGATACTTCCTCCGTTAACTTGGATGGAAAACACGTGTCAGCCTCAGATTTAATTAAAAATTAATTTTTTTAAAATTAGTTCAACATTAGTTATATCATTTTATAATACAAAAAAATTTAAAAAAATTTGAATAATATTTTATACCTAATGTTTATCCAAAATTTATTATATTTTTCTTCTGATTAATTATACGGCGTTGTAGATTTGTAGCAAAAAATAAATTATAAAATTGGATGTACCCAACATTTGCAAACGTTTAGGAAAATAGTCAGTGATAATTATATTTGACTTAAATATTCTCCTATTACACATGCTATAATTAAAAAATGTAAATAATTTACAAAACTCGACAATTCATAACAAGTGTTATGGGCTCCAAATTTCTAGAAACATTTCAACTTACTTTTAATTAAAAATGAAATTTTTCACAAAATTCGTTTCTTAGCTTTTTCTCTATAAACCAAAAAACACAGACTAATTTTTATTAAAGTTCCATTTATTTCCAAAAATTTCCGAAAATTTCAAGTTGTTTCCATAAAAAATTACATAAATTTCTAGTTTTTCATAGAAAAAGTTTGGAGTATCATTGAGAAGAAAGGACAATGATAATGACAACCTTGAAGTTTTATTATGCCTTGATCTTGAAAATGAGGATCAAAGTGAATGAAAAATGTACCAATGGTCGATTCCGGTTGAATTCTACAGTAGAAGACATGACTTAATTTCGAGTTCATATCTGAAATATATGGATTTTTTAAGTTTTGATGAGAAAAAAAAAATTGTACGAGAGAGAAAGAGTGATGAATCAGTGTAGTTAAAAAAAATGTTTTAAACAAAGAACAAAATAGAAAATTCAAATGGTTTATTCAAGTGTCACCTCACCTGTTTGACTATTTTTAATAAGTTTTCAAACGTTGGCTATATCTCAAACGTTATGTTTAGAATGACCTAATAAGTTGCAAATTTCTTAATTATATTGGTTTATAATACAAATCCATAAATAGTTATTTTTCTTAAAAATACTAGTAATTTTATTATTGATAAATTGCCCCATTTGCCATCAATTTCATAACATTTTCCCATTTTCCACCAAAAGACTAATTTGACGCAAAATGTCACCGATATGTCCACAATGTTGACATCTATGTCATATAAAAATAATTAGTAATAAATATTTTTACAATAATAAAACACTAAATATCATATTTCTTTTCGGGCTATTCCTATAAAAGAAAGGTCCTTTGTTTCAAAACGGCCATAATTTTATTGAAGTGAAGATAAATTTTTTCTTTTAATTTTTTTGCATCATAAAATAAATGTAATAAATATTTATTTAGTTTTTAAAAAAATTAATAACTCATTATCTTAATGAGGGGGACGATTTTTTCTTAAATTTAATATTTTGTATTATAAAATGATACATTTAATGTTTAACAAATTTAAAAAAAAATTAATTTTTCATCGAATTTGAGGCTGTCACGTGTTTTTCCATCCAAGTTAACGGAGGAAGTACATACGGTGCAACTAAAACATAAGATTAAGTATTATTATCGGCGCAAAAAAAGAAAAGAATGAATATGTAAGTATCATTTTGGGTAAACATTAGATATTTTTGTCGTCATTAATCTTTTCAAATATAGAAACAGCGAGTGAATTTACTCATCCGTTGCTTGCTGTGGAATAAATTAATAAAAGAGCATACCATATTATAGAACGTTTCAAAGTTTATGAATATATAATAATAGTGAGTTTTAATGAAACAAAATGTGATAGCTAAAAAAATTATAGTCTAATTATTGAGATATTAAACATATAGTTCAACTTATACCTATATCTCTGGTAGTATGGCGGATGCATCTTGACTAAATTTTGGTTATTTTTTTAATCTTTCTATAATTGGACTATAATATTAAAGTAGATGGCTTAAATACATATATGCCTAATTTATAAGATAATCAATAAATATGATAAAAACATAAGTATATATATTTATTATAATTTTTTTTTATCCATATGCATATATGTATAAATTATAAAGCAATTCAAAGTTAATAATTTGTATTTTATTTATCATTGTATGTCTCATATTACATATAATTATATGAAAATAACAAAGAAAGGAAATGATCTCTAAATTAAAAATGCAGTTGTTAGTTTCTTAATGTGCAGATAATAAAATATAAATGATAAAATGCTTCTGTAAATTTTAGGTAATATATATGCAGAAGTATATGCAATATATAGACATATTCGAAATCTTTTGATATATGTATAAAATTTTATATCTTAATTAGTAATCTATGTACTTGATGTTACAGGCTCGTCGAGGACCGACGGGGGCAAAGAAGTCAATACACTTCTATCCGCACGTATAGACGCATCACGCTCCCACGACTCGCGGAAGGAAGCATCGCCCTCCGAGCTACGCGCGAGCAAGAACCGCTCAAGGACTCGAGAAAGTCATGCCTGAGAGGCCATGGCTGGCCGGTCCTCAACCCGGTCGGGAAGTCGAAAAGGTCCCATGACCGAGAGGCCATGGGAGACATGGCCGGCCGGCCACGCCACTAGACTGGCTGGCCCCCAAAGGGTCCCATGGCCAAGAGGCATGGGTGGCATAGCTGACCGGCCACATCAAAAGGTCGGATGGCCTACCCCTTGATGGCTCCATGGTCGATTGGCCATGTCCATGGCCGACTGGCCAAGGTGCGTGGCCGGCCGGCCCTCCCCCTCGATGGCTCCATGGCCAGCTGGCCAAGGTGCATGGCCGGCGGGCCCTCCCCATCAAGGACTTCATAGCCGACCAGCCAGGTGCATGGCCGGGCGGCCATTGCCCCTTTGAAGATTCCATGGCCGACCGGTCAAGTGCATGGCCGGCCGGCCATTGCCCCTGCGAAGACTCCATGGCCGACTAGCCAAGGTGCATGGCCGGCTGGACCTCCCTCTTTGAAGACTCCATGGACGATCGGCCATGTCCATGGCCGACTGGCCAAGGTGCGTGGCCGGCCGGCCCTCCCTCTTTGAAGACTCCATGGCCGGTCAGCCACCTCTCGGATGCACACAGAGGGTCGACCGGCCACACATACGGCCGGCCGACCATCTCCAAAAGCTCCTTCCGAGCCCTACAAATATACGGCTCAGCTCTCGCTGAAAGGTAATCACAAAATCTCGCGTCTTGAGTTCTGAAACACTGTTGAACTCCAGAGTCACACGTTTTACTCGATCGCGACGATAAAACCCTCTAAAATCTCTACACTCCACCTCAATCCCACTAATGCTGAGCGTCGGAGAGGTAAACAGAGGCTCCCCCTCCGTTTCCCCTTTGTAGTTCACCGTTTACCCATATGTTTCAGGTATAACGGCGAGCGGAAGAACCTTCTACAGTTAAAGGAAGACTCGAGACATTGAGTCTGACACGCTCAAGCCAAAGCGAGACCATTCGGTCCGACCGTGGGTCTGAACGCTTGAGGCTTCTATATAGTTGTCAAAAACGAGCGACAACACTTGATATTTTAATTATTTCACTTACCTTAAAAACATAACAAAAATTATATATCAATATGAAAAAATTGCATTTTAATCAAAATTTTGCAACATTTTTGGAAAAAAAAAATGTGACTACCTTGATATTAAAAAAAAAAAAAAAAAAAAGTTATGTGTTTTGTCGATAAAGACAACTCTTATTCGTATATAACTTTTATCCATCCACGTTAATATTTGAGTGACATTATATTGATGATCACAAAATTTTTTATTTAACTAATTTTTCATGTAATCTTTTTGTTTTTGTGTTGTGGCTAATGACATCAAAATTATATATGGATTAAGAGAGACTTTTTTTTTGTTTTGTGTAAATATCGGCACAGAGAGAGAGAGAGAGAGAGAGAGAGAGAGAGAGAGAGAGAGAGAGCAAAGTTTACACAATCAGCCAAAATTAGAGAAAATGTCAAAAATGGACAATTAGCTTAGCTGTTTGTTTTCTCTGTTGTTCAATATTTAAATTCGGAATTTAAGATAATGATAAGGTTAAAATAATAATTCAGGTTGGTGAACTCTTAGTATATACTCTATAATAGAATATAGGTTATTGGCAACATAAATACCACAACTATTCAAGTTGATACACTTTAATACCACATTTTTTTTTTCGCGGCAAAACTACCTAACTTCATTACTTAGCACCATCGTTAAGTGTAATACGTTAAATACCCACGTGGACTCACAAAACTTAATAAATCGATATAATAAACTGAATTAAAACTCGAAAATACCTAAAATATAGATACCTAAAATAAATTCCCTAATCGTTTTTACTTCTCAAATCATTAACCCTAAATTCCTAAATCGTTTTTACTTCTCTGCGACGATTCCTCTTAATCATGAACTATAAATCCACGACCAACTACGACAATGGCGGAACAATAACAAAGAAATGACGAAGATGATTTCAACCTGCAAGAGGATGAGTATAACAATAAAGGAGAGCATGAAGGCTACTTACAAAACACGAGGAAGAATCCCGAATATTGGTGGTCTGTGGTGAATGAGGTGTGCACTGATGTACAAGGAAGCGACGATGAGTCTGATGGAGTTATGTATGGTAGTGATCTCGATAGCTTGTGTAGCGACGAGGACAAGCGATCAAGCAAGACGATTTGGAGCAAGTACAACACGCGGTCAAGCTCGATGAACTTTAAGTTCAAGTTATGTATGACTTTTCTTTCAATAGACCATTAGACTGTTTTGAAAGAAGAGTTCATAAATGGTGATCGAGAGTTCGAATATGTCTTCAAATAAGTGCCTCGAACAAAAGTGTCAAAATAAAGGTGTGATCATGCCCTGTAGAAATTGCAAGCAAGCAGGGCACTCGAAAAAGAATTGTCACAATCCAGCTATTGTCGAGGTACGTGCTTTGAATTCTGTATGTCACTTTCTTTCTGTATTGGATTCTGAATTCTGTTTTGTGTTTCTGTTTTTTGTTTTGAAATTGTCTTTGTGTTTCCAGTTTAGACAGCCAAAAAAGATTGGTACACCAGTTAAGAATAGCCCAGCTGAAGCTATTGTTCAAAGAAAGGGACGAAGCCAAAGACAACAATTGAGGGAATCTACTCAGCCAAGTCAAACATCGACTCAGACAAGTCAAGCATGTATTACTTATGTTTGAATGAAATCGTTTTGTTACAACTCATGTGTTTGAATGAAAGTTATAGGTCTATTTTATAGTTGTTTTACAGATGTCTTTTTGGTGATGTTAAATCCTATATGATAGAAATTCTTTTGGTAAAGGGTTGTTAACTATTTTAGTAATGTTTTGCAATTGTAATTTCTGTAATTCTTTTGCAAAAACCAGTGAGGATATGAATGAAATAGAGGCAATGGTTTATGCTTCATTTTAAGTCCATTTTCAGTTTTATCTATTTCAAATCAGAACAAGGCCAAAACGTTGATGTAATTCAAACCAGAACATGACCAACATACAGAGTCAAACATTGATATAATTCAAATCAGAATAAGGCCAAAATACAACCAGAATTCAAAGCACCATTACAGCCAAAATAACAACCACAAAGAGAATGAAAACAACTGCCAAAAAACGAATCCACAACTGCTCTCCAGTGACATCTTCGACAATCTCCATTGATTCCATTTTTTTTTCAATCTTCAATTCCTCATCTTGCACAATCTCAGAGTGGACTCTAATTTTTCTAGTCTCATCTTCTAGCTGATTGACTCGCCTGAGCAATCCTAGGATTATTTTTTTTTCGCACATCTCTGTGTCAATCCATCAAAAATATTTGCAGCCACCTTCAATCTAAAATCGACCAAAAAAGTGAAAATAAATAAATAAATCGAAAGAACTCACTTTTTTCAAGTAACGACCCATAAACTTTCTACCATGGTCTAACTCCGTCCACGAGGTCCTCTCAATTGATTGCACTCTACAATTGCACAATTCATGAACACTTGACAAGCCTCGACTAGTACGACTTGTTGAGGTCGTGCGAGATGAGCCCCGATGCCAACTTGAATATGAATACATGTCTCCCATTACCACAGACCGTCGACGATGTGAAGAGCACGACCAGGATGAACAAACCACAGCGAAGAAGAAACGATACTTAGGGATTTCAATTTCACAATTTGGGCTTTTCAATTTGTGTTTATTTTATGGCATTTATTTTGGGTTTTATTCGAGTTTTAATTCCAATCGATATTAAGTTATTAAGTTCTGTGAGTCCACATGGATATTTAGCGTGTATAAGTGAACGATGGTGCTAAGTAATGACGTTAGGTATTTTCGAAAAAAAAGATGTGATATTAAAATATATCAAGCTGTGGTATTTAGAATAAATCACATTTTTATCCCCTGGACTCGTACCTCGATTACATTTCGCCCCCTCTACTCGAAAATGTTGCATTGAGAATCTCTTAACTAATGGCGTTATTACACGTTGCCACTTCTGTCTAATTTTGGACGTTAAATGTCACGTTTTTTGTCACATGAGATTTAAAATATGTGCAATTATCAATATACCCTCGTTTTATTATTTTTATAATAATAAATTTTTAAAAAAACTCTTATTTCTCTTCTCTTCTTCTCGTTCTCCTTCTCCAAGGCATGTCCCCTCCATTTATTTTTCATTTTCTTCTCTCCTGAACCAACCCTCCCACCGAAGCATTGATGGCCTTATTGCTCGCCTCTCCAAAGCTTCCCATATGAAAACACAAAGAAAGCCCTAAATCGCAACACCAATAGCAATCCGAGCTCTGCTCTTATTCACCGACATCCCATTATAGTACTCGTGAGCTCTCTACTTTTCGAGCGCAAGAGCGTGAGCGAGGTCGAGCCTGAGACCGTCGTTAATGAAAGCCTTGTATCTCAACACCAAGTCATGACTGTTTCTGATTATGGCCTCTGCAACTTCTCGGGCTTTATTCAAAAGTTGGTCAGCTTCGATGAGATGGTTCACGAACCCTAATTTCTCACCCAATTCTACACTCAAAGGCGTCGCTGTCAATGACACTTCGCGCGCTTTGTTGGCTCCGATTGTACGCGACAGCTTCTGAGACAGACCCCACGATGGAAATATCCTAAATCTGGCGTGAGTGTCAATGAACTTGGCTTCTTTGGCCGCGACGACGATGCCACAGGCGAGAGCGATCTCGAACCCCGCCGTGACGGCGAAGCCTCTGATCGCTCCGACGATCGGTTTCCGACACCGCTCCTCGAGATCCTTCACATCTCCCTTGAAAACGTCCTCCGCCGCCGTGAGATCAACGCCGAAGCATAAGGTGCGGCCGGAGCCGGAGAGAATCACCACGCGGACCGAATCGTCGCGGTCCAGAGCCTTGAAGTCCTGAGCGAGGTCTTTCATCATCGCTTCATCGCTTTGGTTAGCGAGTTGAGCGACTTAGGACGGTTGATTGTGAAAAAGGCGATCCCGTTGGGTTCGATTTTCACGAGGATCAGATTTTGGTCCGACATTGTTAGGGTTTCGAAGCTCCAAAAGCCCCAAATTTGAAATAGGAAACCCTAATTTTCAAAGGAAAAACAAGGATTTCCATGGGTTTCTACCTAACTGAATCACCGAAGATATCAGGCGAAAATCACTTCCCTTCGTCCATGGAATCATGGCGAAGCTTTGATGAACAATCAAAATCGAACTGTCACGCAGAAGAGAAATACAGAGAAGAAACATAGGAAAAAGAAAAAATAATACTCATAAGAGAATGAAGAAAGAACCACGACCGAAGAAAAAAGAAAGAAAGAAAGAAAGAAGAAGAAGATGAGCGAGAGGGAAAGAAGAAGAGAGCGACAGAGAGAGTGAGCAGGAGAGATAGCGTGGGTGAGGGCTGAGCGAAATCAAGAAGAAGAAAGAGAGAACTCGAGAGAAAAGGAGGGAGGCCGAAAATTCATGCCGGAGAAGAAGAGAAACGCTGGAAATCGCGTGAAGTGAATGGGTTTGCTTCCTTCTCCGACCCCTCTTCTTCTTCGTCCTCATTTTTTTTTTCTTTTTCCTATGTTTCTTCTTCGGGGCGTGACACGAACTGATATAATAACAATTTGATAAATAATTTTAAATATTAAAATTATTTAGAATAACCAAAAATACTATTATACCCTTTAAAATCATGTCACGTCATCAAAACGTGATAACTTAATGTCCAAATACTGACGAAAGTGGGGCCTTGTAACACGTATCTGAGTTTTGAGTTGAGTTTTGTAACATTTTCGAGTACATGAGGCGAAATGTAACGAAGGTACGAGTCCATGATATATATATATATATATATATATATATATATATATATATATATATACACGCACTTTTTATTTTTATTTTTATTTTTATTTTTGTTTTTATGGGATGTATATATACACACTTGTCCATAAAAATACACTAATAAAGATGATGACGATGATGATGCATGGTGATAATAATGATTATTATGAGGCTGTCCACTATATTTCTCACCCTTCCCTCGATAAGATAAGATGTGCTTTCCGTTTTATGCCTTTTACAGTATGAATAAATAATAATATGATTCTAGCGCGCGATATTAACGAAAACACTAAAAAAAAAACGAGTCTTTATTTATCAAAGCTGGCATACATAGCTTGAATGTTTATTAGGAATCTAATTTAAAATTACTTCTCGCGAAGTTAGAAAGTAAAATACGTAAAATCATAATCATGAAATAAAAAAATAAAAAAATAAAAAAAAGTTTTCAAAGCTCATTTTAGCATATCACCAAATATATATATATATATATATATATATATATATATATATATATATATCCATATCCATATCATTTTTTTAGCAACTCACGGCGATGGGGTGGTCCTGCAAAAAGTCTTCAGATCCCATAATGGCACAGCTAATGATTCTTGGAGTCTAGGCTATAACTGGTAGCTTTCGTATCCAAGACTTTGAACCACCGTGCGCAGTGGCTCTGGCCACCTTAACCTTTTTTTTTTTTTTTTTTGCCTTGGCTAGAGTTTCAAATGATTAAAATTAAATTATAAGTGATTTTCAAATGAGTTCTAGAATTGTATTTATTTATGAAAATCATTTTTATCACACTTTATTTTTTTGAAAATTGTTGAGTTTGATTTTTTTTTAAACCCAATTTTTTGAAACCGAGTATACCATATTTTGCCAAATATAATTTTATATTATCAGCTATTTTTATGACAAAATGGCTCGTGCAATTTTGAGTGGGAGAACAAATGAGCTAACGTGAGATTAATATTTTCCAAGGCTAAATCAAAGTGTAAAAACTTGATATATGTCTTTGTCCCATTGTACTAATTATAGACCATATCTTGAGAAGTCAATTGTGTTTGGCAGTCATTTTATTCTTATACAAAACAGAGCATTGGATTAAGGTCAATGTCTAGCACTCAATGTCTAATACCATTGAAACACTTGAAACACTTGAAATGTTGTTTTGACTTATGATCCCAACACTGATTCTAAGTGTTTTGATGAAGGACTAAGAATTTCTTTAAAATGTTGATATCTTGGGTCTGACCTTCTTCTCGGATGAGCAAGGATGAATACCAAATAACCAAAAGCGGAGAATCAACAGTGTATACTCAAAAGATGTTTTAGTAGGAGTTAATAAGTGTGGACTTATGAGAACAACAAAGACTTACAAATCGAATTTGCAAGCTTCAAACATCACTTATGAAATCAGAACGTGATCACTTATGCTGAATTAGATTAAAATCTCTTTCATCTCTTCTTTGGTGAGATATAGTAGGTGCATGTGTTGAAGTATTTACGTGTAATTCTTAGTCTTTAGGAATCTGTTATCATCTCTCCGCTAGATTAAGTTTATTGTTATTTCCTTCCTTATTTAGTTCCTTGTATTTAGGAGTTGTTGGTTGTTATCATCTTGTATATATTCCACCGATCATTAATAAAAGAATTAGATCAATTCTTTCCTTCTCCGATCTCAATTACTTTCATGGTATCAGAGCACGACCAAATACGGTAAAAACATGCAAGGTCTCACCTCTACCTCCACAAAAATCACCACAACTCCTCAACCATCGCCCACCATAAACTCTGACCACTTCTCTACCCAAATCACCAACCACAAATTAAATGGCCAAAATTATCTTCAATGGTCACAATCAGTTCTTTTGTTCATCTGTGGAAAGAGCAAAGATGAGTTCCTCAATATCACTGCTACCCCGAAGGAAGATGATCCAATCTTTAAATCATGGAAAGCCAACAAAAATATGATGATGTCATGGCTGATTAATTCAATGACCCCTGATATTGGTGAGAATTTTTTGCCATACTCCACATCAGGCAAAATTTCGGAAGCAGCTAAGATCACCTTCCCTAGCTCTGAGAATACATCAGAAGTATTTGAAACCGAGAGTGTTCTTCATGAACTAAAGCAAGGTGATATGTCTGTTACCCAATTCTTTAATTCCCTCACCATACATTGGCAGAAGATAGACCTCATTGATACTCACAGCTGGAAGTGTCCTGAAGATGAGAAGTTGTTCAGGTCTATTGTACAGACAAAAAGAGTTTTTAAATTCTTATCAGATCTCAACAAAGAGTTGGATGATGCAAGAGGAAGAGTTCTCATCACTAAACCTCTACCCTCAATCAGAGAAGCATTTTCAGTAATTCGGCATGAAGATAGCAGAAGGAAGATCATGATGGGAGATGCCTCATCAACTGCAGCCAATTCAGACGTCTCAGCCTTCTCAGTGTCAAGTGAAGGTCAAAGTCAAGCTGCCAAAGTTTACACTGATAGGAAAGCCAACACGAGGCCCTATTGTGATCATTGTCGCAAACCAGGACACTCCAAAGATACATGTTGGCAGATCCATGGAAAGCCTGCAGACTGGAAGCCTTGAAAGTCCTTATCAGATCAAGAACACAAGGGCAATATGGTATCATCTCCTCTCTTCAGCAAAGATCAGCTAGAGCTTCTCCAGGCCTTGATCAATCAATCAAAACTGAATTCTCAGAGTTCAACTTCTACTGGAAATGCACTCGTGGTAACAAAAGGTAATATTTCACTGGTTTATTCACTCCAAAACTAATGATTCCTCCTCATGGATTGTCGATTCTGGAGCTACTAACCATATGACTGGTAACCGTGAATTATATACCTCATCTCATGAGAGTGACAACTCAATATCAGTAATCATAGCAGACGAATCAATCTCATATGTGAAGGGCATTGTAACAGTAAAAATCTCATCATCTTTGCGACTCAACTTAGTGTTCATGTACCTAAGTTGAACTACAATTTACTGTTTGTTCGTAAGTTGAATAAAGATCTGAAATGTATCACTCACTTCACAGATGACTCATATGTTTTTCAGGACAAGGCCTCGGGGAAGATGATTGGCAGTGCTGAAGTCAAAGCTGGGTTATACCTCCTCAAAAAGTCTCAACATTCTAGTTCTGCTTTGGTGTCAAATAAAAGATCAACAAATGAAGAGATCATGTTGCTACATTATCAACTTGGTCATCCAAATTTCTTGTATCTCTCAAAACTCTTTCCTTCATTATTCAGTAATAAAGATGTGAAATCTTTGCAATGTGATATTTGTCATCTCTCTAAGCATACTAGAAAGCCATATCTACCCAGTTCATACAAACCTTCAAAGCCATTTACAATGATTCATAGTGATATATTGGGGCCTTCTAAAATTTTCAATATTTCTTACTGCTTATTGATGATCATACTAGACTCACATGGATTTATTTGATGAAAAGTAAGTCAGAAGCACCATCCATAATCAAACAGTTTCACAAAATGATTCTCACTCAATTCAATACCAAAATTCAGATTTTTCACTTAGATAATGGCATGGAATTCTTCAATTCCACACTGAATGAATATTTCATATCCCAAGGCATTGTACATACAAGTTCTTATGTTAAAACACCCCAGCAAAATGGAATTTCAGAAAGAAAAAATAGGCATTTATTAGAAATAGCTAGATCACTCATGTTTACTACTAATGTGCCTAAACAATACTAGGGAGAAGCAGTACTCACTACTGCTTATCTAATAAATAGAATGCCTTCGAGAGTCCTAAACTTCTCAACTCCATGTCAAAAATTACTAGAGAGCTTCCCAAATTCAAAACTCATATCCACCATACCTCATAAATTGTTTGGTTGTTCAGCTTACATTCATCTTTATGGCCAAAATAAGTTAGATCCTAGATTCTTGACGTGTATTTTCATATGTTACTAACCATAAAAAAAAGTGGTACAAATGCTATTCACCATCATTAAGAAAGTATTTCCATATCACGGATATCACATTCCTTGAAAATAGCCATTTCTACACTTCGATTCAGGGGGAGAATTGTCAGTTTGAATCTCAAGATAAAGGTCATAAGATAATCACCACCAGCCTCACTCAACCTGTTCACGACCAGCCTCATACATCAGACTCAATCACTTCATCCAGTCCACCACCAGATGTGACTCAAATCTGCCAATCATCATCTCCAAGACCAATGTCTCCTGACAACCATGATCAAGGTATTATTGATACAACTTCTTCTCAGATTGATAATGAAATAACTGATGATGATCTGCCAGTTGCATTAAGAAAGACTGCTAGAGCTCACATCCCATATCAGATGGAGGATTTCATCTACTATGGTAATCTATCAGCCAGTTGCAGGACCTACGTCACATAGATTGATCAGTGCTAGGTGCCCTCAACAGCTCAGGAAGCCTTATCAAGTCCAGAATGGAAGAAAGCCATTTATGAAGGAATCAGGGCATTAGAGAAGAATGATACTTGAGATACCATAACACTGCCTCCTGGAAAAAAGACTGTTGGGTGTCGATGGCTGTTCAAAGCAAAGAACAATGCTAATATGGATCAGTTGAGAGGTTCAAGGCCAGGCTAGTTGCAAGAGGTTTTACTCAAACTTATGGTATTGATTACCAAGAACTTTTGCTCATATGGCTAAGCAAAACACTATCAGAGTATTAGTTACCCTTGCAGCCAATCTTGGCTGGCCCTTACACCAGTTAGATATTAAGAATGCATTTCTTAATGGGGAATTGTCAGAAGAAGTCTACATGGACATTTCTCCTGGTTTTGAAGATCAACACTCTCAAGGGAAAGTCTGGAAACTAAAGAAAAGCCTATATGGCCTCAAGAAAAGTCATCGAGCTTGGTTAAACAGATTTTCTCTAGTTCTAAAACAAGCTGGCTACTCTCAAAGGGAAGCTGATCACACTCTCTTCTCAAAGCATGAAACTGATGGAAGAATTACAATACTAAGTGTCTATGTCGATGATATTGTAATTACTGGTGACCATGAAGAAGAGGTTGTTAGACTGAAACAAATGACGGCCACAGAATTTGAAGTCAAAGACTTGGGTAAGCTGAAATATTTTCTGGGAATGGAGGTACTCAGGTCTCATAAGGGTATCTGCATATCACAAAGAAAGTATACTCTTGATCTGCTCAAGGAGACTAGAATGCTAGGCTGTAAACCAGCAGACACACCTCTGGAGCCTAAACTCAAGTTGGATTTAGCTGACTCAGAAGAAGCAGTAGGCAAAGGAAGATATCAAAGGCTGGTAGGCAAGCTGATTTACTTGGCTAACACCAGACCAGACATTGGCTTTGCTGTTAGCTTCGTTAGCCGATTCATGAGCAAGCCAAAGGAGTCACACATGGAAGCAGTTTTCAGGATCCTAAGGTATCTCAAGGGAGCTCTAGGAATAGGTCTATTCTTCAAGAAGAACTCAAGTCAACATATTGAAGTATTTACTGATGCTGATGATGGAGGCTCCCAGACAAATAGGAAATCTACATCAGGGTAATGTACGTTTGTCTATGGGAACTTGGTGACATGGAGGAGCAAAAAGCAGTCACTTGTCTCTCCTAGCAGTGCTGAAGTTGAATACCTATCACTTGCTCAGGGAATTTGCGAAGGCATTTGGCTCAGAAGATTGCTTAACAATTTAAAGATTCCCTGTGAAGAACAAATTCATCTCTACTGTGATAATGAAGATGCCATCAGTATTGTGAAGAATCCTGTACATCATGATCGCAGTAAGCACATCGAGATAGACAAGCACTTCATCAGTGAGAAGATTGACAATGAAGACATCAAGCTACATCATGTTCCTTCAAGAGGACAAATAGCTGACATCTTAACTAAAGCTCTCCCACCTCCTTTGTTCAGAGACTTTATTGCAAGCTAAACCTTCTTAATGTGTACAGTTTAGCTTGAGGGGGAGTGTTAAAGTATTTACGTGTAATTCCTAGTCTTTAGGAATCTGTTATCATCTCTCCGGTATATTAAGTTTATTATTATTTCATCCTTATTTAGTTCCTTGTATTTAGGAGTTGTTGGTTGTTATCATCTTGTATATATTCTACCGATCATTAATAAAAGAATTAGATCAATTCTTTCCTTCTCTGATCTCAATTACATTCAGCATGCTTTTGGCAAACACCAAAAACCCTCGGGAAACATCAATCACTATGTCTTGTTAAGCCACTTTTATTTAATCCTCACACACAAACATGACCACCACAAATCAGCCTTTACTTATTCAATCGTTGAAACATCATTAATCGTGACCAAAAGATCACAACCAATGGAGAAATTACAAATGCAATTTTTTTTTTTTTTGCGTAATAGATTAAGTGGAACTTAGCCATCTCTAACATAAATTTATATTGTCTTTAGGCTCAATATAATGTCCGAAATCCGATTTGTTCATTAGAAGAATATTCGGTATGAAAGTTGACTCAGATTTAGAAGTGATTTAAAGTTTAAACTCAAAACTAATTTTGAATTTGACTCTAGAATAAATAATTGCACCTTTTTAGTTATGTGCTTCAACTTATCTTCTATCTTTTATCTAATGTTGACACCTCATGAGACCAGATGCACAAAGCTTAAGAATAAATTTCTAGATAAAAGTTAATGATATTTTACGGACTTTTTATTCTTGATACCAATTGACTTCACGAAAGATGTCAACAATCTCTTAATTCATATGCGTATTATTTTTGATTTGATGTAATATTTAAATATTACATAATACCACAAAGTGATTCATATGATACCCTTAGTGAATACTATTAACTACGCAAGATTTTATCCTTCTAGTTATTAAATCTCCAACTCCTATGTTATCTTGTGAATAATAAAGCATATCAAGTGAGATGTCTCATATAGATCATGATTTATTTAATGATTTTATTCACTCAGAGTTCATTCATTGAGCATTGGGGGCCGATTATTTTATAAACCACACCCAAAAGAAAAATATGAGGTGATATAAATTGTATTTATACACGAATTTCATATATGTGAAGCTTACTAGTCCAATGAGACTAGCCTGATCAAAAGAACACATTAAAAATATATTCCCACTTCCGAGGACCGATTTCGCCACTTTTGGAGGAAGAACAACATCATGTATTCCCACAATCCAATAAGAAATATATATATATATATATATATATATATATATGTATATATATATGTATAAATAACTCACCATATTAAAAAAAATGAAGAAGCGAGGTAAGGAAATAAAAAGAAAGAATTGTGTTTTTTTTAATCGAATAGAAAGAATTTGGATAAGAGCGAGGAATTTGACCCCTAATAATTTTGAATTTACTTTTAGAAACGATATGTCGCTTCTAAACGTTAAGTGAAAATTAAATGTGAGGAAATTCACCCACTTAATTTTTCGAGAAATTCTTGCGAAATGAAAAGTGGAAAAAATATTTAGAACTGACAATTGTCGCTTCTAATTTCAAAAGTTTCAATTTTAAAGGACCGTGTTCATTGACCAAGTTCAAAACGACAAGTCGCTTCTAATATCAAAATATCGCCTCTAAAATTAAGCGTCGTTGCTAAAAATATTATCTGTAGTAATGGTCCTGAAAGGCTTGACGATGGTCTTCGAGGTCTGTGTGAGCTCGTCGGTGAACAACGCAAGGATCTTCCTTTACTTTCCAATCTACATGGCGCCTCTCGATTTATGAACAGAGGGAGATCAGTCGTTTATGATCCAATAATTTCTCTCATATTAGGCACTCAAACTATATTAAGCCCATATAGTAATTGCCAAATTTTGGTAATTTATTGTATTCTAATTTATGTCGACAACACTAAGCATAGTAAATCACCAACAAAGTTTAAGTGTTTTACCTAGACTAGATATTATATAGTCATGTATTAACATCTAATTTAGTTAACATAGAACATAAATTATTTGAAGAATGTTAATTATAACACATCGTAAAGTAAATATTCTAACAAACCAATAAAAATGTCATCCAATCAGCTATTGAAAAGATAACTACAATATTCATCTTCTAAGGGCAAAGTTGCCAACAAGATTGCCATTCAATTATGTTGTGTGCATCATATTTAGATTATTCTAACTTGTTAAAGAGTTTGATGGTTTCTTTAAATTTATAATATCTAAGATTTGTATGGTTGTCTCCTTGAGAAGTATGGAGCGATGAGTTAGCTAGGTTGAAGAATTTGGGATGCGTAGGAATGCCATTAATTATTGCTCGATGCATGTTTACTATCGTGTTATACGGTCTAAACAAATCGAGTAATATATGTTCAAAACGTTGTAGCATTTAAAAAATTACGGTTGCATACATGGTGTTAGCCTGACCCATTATAATCTAGGCTCAATAGATATCAAGTATTCATGTTTTGTCATATAGCCAATTTTTTCATAAATTTTAAGTAAATACCTAAGAGATGCTGTTAACAAGCCAACAAAACATTAAGAGTTGTAAATATTCGTCAGTAATTGTAAATAACTATAAGACTCTAAGGGCATAAATGAATTGCTAAACCATTCAAACAATGTCACATCACCTTTATGACTATTTATTTAAAATTTACAAAAAACTAGCTATTTAGCGAATATTCAAATTTTGGTGGCTTAGTTACTCAATTAATTGTTATAAAATTTATACTTAATACCAAACGTAGAGACCTTTCTATCGTGTAAATTGTTTTGTTTTATAACTATATATCCATCCAATTTTCTTTACTATTCTAAACATAAATTACACGGTTTCAAGCTATGATTTTTATTTATTGATACTTTTCTCACCTACTAGCCACTGCTTATATCACTTATTTAAGAAAACGGGTTAACAAGTGTTGTTGAATTAATTTTTATTTATGATGGGTACTGAGTACCAGAAATGAGTACACCCTTTCATACCCGTATCCGTTGTTATTCCCGCAAACACTGGCAACTTAAGTGCCAAATTCTTATTAGCTTTCCTTGCTCTTAAATAAATTACTTCTCATACCTTGAAAACAAAAATGATTCTTTTAGGGCAGGTTTTGAACCATTCATGATGCAAAGTGATAATGATAACTATTGTGTTTAGAACTCAAAAATCAAATTTTGAGGGAAAAATAAAAGAAGAGTTAGAGAAAGAGATTCACCCACGACCCCAATATGTGCAAATTTGCTTGTATTCTCACTCCAGTTCAAATTTTACTTATGCATGTTCCCCCAAATTATATTTCCATCAAATTTTGCTTGTATATTCTAGATTTTAGTTTCCTCTATTTTTTTAGGTTTCAAAACATATTCTAAGGCTACGTTTGGAACCTAAAAAATAAAAATAAAAATTAGAAAAAGTGAAAATTTAAAGAAAAATGAAAATCGTAAAAAAGATTGCATTAGAAAATCAAAACTTTTTGACATGTTTGAAAGTGGTAAAAATCAAATCTCTCTTATTTTTCTGAATTCAAACAATGCTTGAAAAACACTACAGAATCTTATTTATTTATTTATTTTTTTTATTTTTTTTTTATATTTTTCGGACTTTTTTTTTTACTCAAACAATGCTAAAAAAGCTTCATAACATGTGTAAAGGAACAAAAACTTGTAAGACAACAACGGTGATACTTGTTTGACACGAACCAAAACGAGATTTTGTAGTATTCTTTTTCCTTATTAGATGATGACTCAAAAACACATCTTATCATTTAAAATGTCGTGAGTACTTACCAATCGGCTTCTTGACCCTTGAAGTACTTGGTTACATGCAACCTTGGTTACATGATTCAAAATATTATGTGACAAAAGGAAATTTAAGTGTATTAGTAAAATCTTGAAGTTGTCAATTACGTAAAATTTACGTTAACTCCAAACAAATATATATAGTTAAATCAATTTTTTTTTTCCTTCCAATTTTCCTTCTTTTCCGACTTTTTATTATATATATATATATATATAGAGAGAGAGAGAGAGAGAGAGAGTGAACGCCGTCACTATAATATATATATTGACCCTGATTACCTTTGCTTTTACCAGTTGGATACGCAGCTTTTAACAAGTTGACCGAAATACCCCTTTTCCGAAATTCTCATTACTGCTGTATAATGTAGCTCTTGTATAGCCTGGTTATACGATTACGATTGCATTCACCGTTCGCTTGATTTAATATTTCATGATAAGTATTAAGTATAGTTTGTGTTTGTAAACACAAAAGTTGATCTTCGATGATTTGTTCATTTAATGACTTATTGATTGGGGTGGGTCCCACACCCCGTTGCATTATATGTGTTGGCAATCCCACTTGTTTTGAGACTCAATTATTGAGTTACGCGAATGACCGAAAAAACTGTATAAGGGTTAAAAAAAAAAACTAATTTGGGAGAATAAGCAAACCACAAATATTAGGAGAATAGCCAAAGTTTGAATAAATTAGGTGAATAGCTCAATTAATATTTCACTACCTAAATTACCCTTATGTATATAAAGGCTTGTTCGGAATAAAGAGAGACAGAGAGACCAACAACAAGAAGCCGGCGAGCCAGAGCCGGAGCAGCTCCGACGAAGGGAGAGACAAGAGAGGCTCGAGCTTCGGCAGGTCAGAGTGCTCCGACGCTCTGTGCAACAATCCGGCGACGATCCCGCCGAACCTCTCGGCGGCGGAGGCGGCGTGGCTGAAGTCGTGTTACTCGCAGACGGAGCAGGAGCAGAGCAAGCATGCCATCGCGGTGGCGGCGGCCACGGCCGCCGCAGCCGACGCCGCCGTGGTGGCGGCTTAGGCGGCCGTGGTTGTGGTCCGGCTGACGAGCCAGGGGCGAGGCACGGCCGGGTTCGGAGGAAGCCACGAGCGCTGGTAAATTAATCGCACAATCTATTCAAATCTGTTGCTGTTGTTTCAAATTCGTTGAAATCAGTTACGATTTTTCAGGCGAGGAAGGCTCTGAGGGCGCTGAGAGGGCTTGTGAAGCTTCAAGCCGTAGTGAGAGGGTTTTTGGTGAGGAAACAAGCCGCGGCGACTCTGTAAATTCGCGACAGAGGGGATTGAGGAGAGACCATTTGCAAATTCGCGAATCGGTTAATTTAATTAATCTACTGGAGTGAGTTAGGTTAATTAATTAACTGATTCGTGAATGATTTGAAATTCACACAAAATTTACAAAAATCATAACTTAAGTCAATTGATAATCAAAGCATTCAATTAATTAACCTAATTCCGAATTCAATCATTTAGTAAATTAACTTTACTCACAAAAAAATCAGAACTTAAACTAATATTCAACCAATAAGTTAATTAATTAACCTAACTCACTCCAGTAGGTTAATTAAATTAACCAATTCGCGAATTTGCCAAGGGCATTATGGTCTGAGCCGAAAATATGGGCTATTTGCTTAATAAAATGAAACTTGGGCTATTCCCCCAATAAGAATGACAAACTTGGCTTAGTTACAACAAATTTCACTTAATAAAAACTAAAATAAAATACAGTTAGAACGATGAGATTGAAGTATATAGGACTGTTTGATAATTTGAAAATTGTTTTCGATTTTTGTTAATTGGAATGATAAATTAAATAAAAAATTGAATTCAATGTTTGTTTGATAATTATCATAATACAACTCAAAAAAATTTCAACCTGTATTTTGTTTTAATAAAAGAAATCAAAAACAATTTTTAGATGTTTTTCAATTTTTTTCACTCAACTTTTTTTTTTACTATCACATCTTGACATCAAAACGAAATGTACGATAATGATATTACAACAAAGACTTTCAATTAGTATATATCTCGACGCCTAGAGAATATTTAATATAAAAGGGTTATGTTAATAACTATCTTTGTCCTTGCGTATTCATTTAAAAACAATATCCGAGTGTGTGATCATCAATGTTTATGTTGATGATTTGAACATCATCGGGACTAATAAAGAGATCCAAGAAGTAATCTCTTATATGTAAAATATTACACTACAACTACAAAAAAAATTCTGAATAAAATAACTTAAATCTCTACCAAGCAATTATTTCAAACATTTGCAAAAAATTATCAGACTATAACTATAAAAACTTAAAATCGAAGATAAAAAACAGTTTGAGTGAACTACCAAACGGCCCATAACTTTTCATTTCGTGGATATGAAATATGTAATTTTATTAATGTCTTTCTGAAAAAAAATATAGACACAAATTTTAAAATTGAGTAAATGTGTAATGTTTTTTGAAAAGCTAGTTTTTTTTTTTTTTTTTTTATTTTATTATTATTAACTAGAATTAGTTTAAGAAACCACGCATAAATAATTAGTCATCACCAATGTTATAGTAATCTGTGAAAGGTTAAGCGTTGATAACAAGTTTACTTGAATAGTGTGAACTAGACAATATTACCAGAGTACAATTTTTTTAGTATTTGCATCTATATTGTTTACTTAGAAGAAAATATTAACTACAAGATCGTATAATAAATATATAATTTTTTTTTCCTGTTTTATGTTTATAACAGGTGAAAAATTGTTTTTATATCTAAACTTGCATACATTTTCTAAAACTATTCTAACTTTTACCAGATTACCCTTAAACAAATAAAAGTATAAAACACAGTCATTGCATCTATTCACAGTCTTTGCACATAAAAAAAAGAGTAAAACTAACATGAGGTGCATTGAGATAATTTTGGTAGTTTTAAGGGTAATTTGATAAAAATGTGAATGATTTTAAAATTTATGTAATTTATTAAGTTTTTTTTAGCGTGAACTTCTAATATGTCCTTTCATCTTTTCATAAATCTAATATATCAACTAATGTATAGTTTTATCCATGTTATGTATTTTCTAATAGTGTAAAATGACGTACAAATAACGTACTAATAACTTGTAACATGGGAATACTTATACCACAACTTTCCATATAATAAACCAATGAATATAAAAAATTGAGAAAGTAAATTTATGTATTATTTGTTTTAATTTTGTAAATTTATTTTAGCTATAAATTGAATATACCCTTGTAAATAGTACAATTAATACGAAGTGGTGATCCATATACCAGTAGGACCAATCAGTTCACCTATTATAAATCTTACAATAATATCCATTAAATATGCTGTAAAATATTTAAACGAAACGAAATTTTCAATACACTGCATTGAAAATAAGGGGAAAATATCTATCGTATAAGATAATAAACTATCAAAAGTTAATTTTTATTATTATATTACTGCTGTATTGATTTCAAATGATTGCTTTGAGTATTACATTTAACTGCTACAAGATCTTAAAATCAACTAAACTACTCAAAAATAAGGTTTTCATTTTAAATTTTAGTCGAGCAGTGTTACATATATAAAATAAAAGCTGACGAAAATCTATTCAAGCTATAATTGTAAGATACCATTATTTCATATGTAAAAGGTAGTTAAGAGATACATTTAAAGGAGTTATTGCAAAAAAAAAAAAAAAATTACCTTTAAAGAAATAATATGTAGCTAGTACCGTTTATTACATTCTCGAATTCTGAATTCTCCAAATTTACTAGCCGTGAGATTCTTCTCTGGGTTGACATGAACACACATTTATTGATAATAAAAAAAAGTCCACCACAACCAGCTCAACACCATTAGGAACCACATGTTTAAAAGGAGTGATTTTTTTTTTTTTTAATCATCATTTACACTTTTTTCTTTCTCCAATTTCTGCTTTTAAATTAAAGATGGTCCAAAATGCAAATATGAAATAAAGAAAATCATATTTACCACCATATATATATATATTAAAACTAAATAAATACCCCAAGAAAAGAATGCAAAATTCTCTTTCCCAATAAGTTCTGTAGTTTTAAACATTTATTACATTAATGCATGCTATCGTGGTGGCGCTTCTTTATGCAGTGAATAAAATAAATTGTAATAATTGGATAATTCAAGTAATATCATCACACTATTTTGCATTGATACACGGAGAACAAAAATTAAGAAAATCCACAACAAACCTTATCCCACTGCAACACACACATATATATATACATGTATATATATATGCATATATGTACACACACACACACACATATATATATATATATATATATATAGATATATATATTTATATATGAAGTCTCTATCAGTAAAACAACTGCACAAAGATAAAGACGCCAAGAAATTCAAATATGAAAATGAAACTTAACGTTGAGTTAGTGTTCGCAAAAAAATTGTGCAAAAAAATTAGAAGGCAAAGATGGGCTAAATGGTCCCAAAAATTCCCTAATAAATTAGATCATAATTTGTGATCGTAAGATCTGGACCGTCCATACTTCCATACCATTTATTACGGTAGGTCGATAACCCAACTGAATCGGTCACCATTTACTTCAATTCATAAATGGCTTGGCCTAATAACATGACCGACTAACCAAAGTTTAATTCAACAGTGGAACCCACTAAATATTGTCTTGTTATTAACATAATTATTTTTTTTGTTCCGAATATCATCTATTATTCTTATTTTATAATTTTATTTCAGGGGGATGGGAATTTCCCTTTTTCAATTATGATATGAAAATTTCGTCAAACTATACAATTGTCACAATCCCAGTAGGCCCTTTACATTACACCACTTGTAGAGTACTACAGTCCCAACCATCAAGTTGAAAAATTGAAATGTTAATTATATTATAGGAAATACATTTAAACGCAACGGATCGTATATTGAGATAAATTGTTTGATTTATTTTTATTTTAAAGCTCCTTAATCTTCCACGAACGAAGAACCTTGATATCAGTAATTAATCTATTCAGAAATAAAAATTTAACATAAAATAAAATATTCATAAGAAGATTAGCTTAGCACTCAATGATTAAAAGGAGTGGTCAATGCCATTGTAAACCATGTTAGGGTTATTTTAGTAATTTCAATCTCAGTACCACGACCAACCGCCACAAAAATAGTGAAATCCAAAAAGTAAAATAAAATTTTAACTATAGAAAAGCCTCAAAGCCCTAACACACTCAAGAAAAGCAAAAACAAAGCAACGCAGAGCCACTTTCTTCCTTAATCTTATTCACACACCCAACTAAAAAGAAATAAACATAATATCCATATAATTAAATTATTATTATTATTATTATTTTTACAAAAAAAAAGGCTGACCTACATGGGCCGGCTTTTAACTAAATTTAGCTGGACAGACAAAAACCAACTTATTATCATTATCGTCTCTTTGCGCAGCTGTTCAAAAATGCCTCAAGCTACAATAAAAAAAGGAAAAGAAAAAGAAAAGAAATAAACTCTCATTAATTTTATTATTTCATTAAATTTTTTATACATCTTTCTGTGCCACTTTTATTATTACTGCGATGAGAGAGAAAAAAAAAACTCCATCATCCCATATCATCAACAACTAAGCACCTCTCTCTCCATCTCTCTCTCTGTCTGTCATTAATATATTTATTATTATAAAAATAACCAAAAAGATTCCGCAGCAGGAAAGTAAAAAAATAAAAACAAAAATTATATAAATAACATTTCTTGAGATTGACAATCAGATCCTCTCTTTCTCTCTCTATCTCTCTCTTCCAGCACCACCACCGAAAGAAATTTAATAAATTCACCGTATACCCCATCTGCATAAAACCCTTAGAGAATTCACCATCCTTTTCGGGATGATATTATGATGTTGTATTATTATTTTTTATTTATTCATCTTATTATACCTATAATTTTTTTTCCAGTTCATTTCCTCTCAGTTGCAAGTTAATTTGTATGTGAAAGCAAGAAGTATCATCAAGAAGAAGAAGATTACGAGACAACAAAGAGAGCTAATTAAAGATAGAAGAAGCTATTGCTCAGTTGTGAAAGAGAGAGAGTCCTATGCTAGGGGACTCAAGTAGCACACCCTTGGGAAGCTCCTCCGGCGATGCTCCGGCGGCGGCGCCGGTGGGTAGTGGGCTCGATGGAGGCGGCGGCGATGAATTCGGGGACCGGAGCTTCGGTGGAAACCGGTGGCCGAGGCAGGAGACGATAGCGTTGTTGCAGATACGCTCCGATATGGATGGTGTTTTCCGGGATGCCAGTGTGAAAGGCCCTTTGTGGGAAGAAGTTTCCAGGTCAGAATCAATCATATATATCGTTTTGCATAATACACAGGCACATACGCATATACATATATGTCTGATGTCTGTACCCAATACAGCCACATCATAATATGTGTACATGTGTTGCTGTGCTCTTTGTTTTTTTAGTTTGGTGGGGAATATGAGTAATTGAGATCTATAAGATGACGAGATCTTGAATATCTAACCAATAAACTCTATCTTCTTCTCCTTGTCCTCTATTTTCATTTCTTTTTTTTCTGGGTTTCATCGGTTTGAAGGGTCTATTGTACATTTATGTGTATCATTTATTTCAAATTATAACCAGGCTGTGAGTTGAAGGAAAAGTGATCACCAAGTAATTAAACTCGAGTGGAATTTTTTTTACGCTATGTGTGTGTGAGCACAATTTGAGTCATGTAATGTTTGTTATATATTAATTAGTAAAAAATAGAATATGAACAAAGTTCAAGGGTACTTGTAAATTCTATGTCATCACAGCGATAATCAACACAAGTTTCTGCTTTCTCAGACGTCGTGCAGTTGTTGTACTATTACACGCTGCCATTTCAATTCAGTTGTATGTGTTTTTATCGAACCGTGAAAATTACTTATGAAGAGAGAAATAAAAGTGTAGGAATTTATTATCGTCAATAATGACAATATGAATAGAATAAATTCTTCCAACTTGGATACATGGTTCCATTACACAATTGTACAAACTTTTTTATTTCTTCCCATGTGAGGTTACTTTCTTCATCCTCAATTCATTGTCTAACAAAAAACCGTGTATTTATTAGGACAATACATACATATATATATATATATATATATATATATTTATAAAATGGAAAAGAATAATTAAATAATAACTCTCCCAGTTAAAAACCAACCTCCTTGTTTTCATGAGCGTAACTCAAGCTTATTTTATGCACTAATAATATGTATGTGTCGTGCACTCAGTTTGAGTTTGTTGCTGAATTCAAGAACAGTACAACATAGGCTTTTGATTGTATATATATTGTAACATCATTATACCGTGTATCTGTGTGTATATATACATATCTATTGAATCAGGAAGCTGGGCGAGCTTGGGTACCAGAGAAGCGCAAAGAAATGTAAAGAGAAGTTCGAGAACGTGTACAAATACCACAAGCGAACCAAGGAAAGCCGTACCGGAAAAGCCGACGGCAAAACGTACAGATTCTTCGACCAGCTTGCGGCCTTAGAGAACCAGCCCTCGCCCGCGCCGCCGGTGTTCTCTCCGCCGGTGCCGGCGCCGAAACCCGTTCACCTGCCACCGCCGGCTGCTGCGACGGCGATGACGTCACCGCCGCCGCCGTCAGTCTCCGTGCCCACTCATCTCCCGCCTCCGTCGTTACCACCAGTGAACAACAACCAAGCCAGTATTCCAACGGCTCCGGCTGCCGTTGGTGCATCCAATGTGAATACCAATAACAGCAGTGTTCCGATTACGACGGCGGCGGCGATGTCGGGGGAGATGATGTCGGGGAACTCGACGTCGTCGTGGTCGTCGACGGACGTGGAGGGGGAGGAGGAGGAGAGGGGCGGGGGCGGGAACAAGCGGAAGCGGAAGTGGAAGGACTTCTTCGAGAGGCTGATGAAGGAGGTGATCGGGCGGCAGGAGGAGCTGCAGCGCCGCTTCCTCGAGGCCGTGGAGCGGCGCGAGCAGGAGCGCGCCTCCCGAGAGGAGGCCTGGCGCCTCCAGGAGCTCTCCCGCATCTCCCGCGAGCGCGACATCCTCGCCCAGGAACGCTCCGCCGCCGCCGCCAAGGACGCCGCCGTCATGGCCTTCCTCCACAAGCTCTCCTCCTCCGCATCCGACTCCCCCGCCCCCGTCGTCACCCCTCCGCCGCCCATTAACACTCAACCCAGACCCGCCAGGCCTCCCCCGGCTCCGGCTGCTCCCATCCCCGCTCCAGCTCCTCCGGTTGCGGATGCGACCACGGCATTGGCTACGACGACAACGACAGCGACGACGACTCTGGCTACGACGGGGATGGGAATGGGGATGGGCATGGGAGCGAGCTCGTCGAGGTGGCCAAAGTCGGAGGTGCACGACCTGATAAAGCTGAGGACGAGCCTGGAGACAAAGTACCAGGAGAACGGGCCGAAGGGGCCGCTGTGGGAGGAGATATCGGCCGCGATGAGGCGGATGGGGTACAACCGGAGCGCCAAGCGGTGCAAGGAGAAGTGGGAAAACATAAACAAGTACTTCAAGAAGGTGAAAGAGAGCAACAAGCGGCGGCCGGAGGACTCCAAGACGTGTCCGTATTTCTCGATGCTGGACGCCATATACCGCGACCGGCTCATCCGATCAACCTCCGACAACATCAACTCTGTCCCGCTTATGGTCCAGCCCGAGCAGCAGTGGCCGCCTCCTCCTCCACCGCCGCAACCGCCCGCCGCCGCTGCTCCCCCCGAAGAGGACGACGAGGACGAAGAAGAAGAAGAAGAAGACGAAGACGACGAGGAAGCCGCTGGGAACAACTACGAGCTCGTCGCCTCCAAGCCCGGCTCCGTCGACCAATAGAGGTAAAATAGCGCATCACCATACCACACTCGTACGAATGTACGTTGGAGACAGGAAAGACAGAAAGAGAGAGAGAGAGAGAGAGAGAGAGAGAGAGAGAGAGTATACGTTCGAAAAAAGAAAAAAAAAAAGAAAAAAAAAATTTGTTACATGACATGAGTTTGGAAGGGGGGAGAGTTTTTCTTTTCATTTAATTTTTAAAACATTTGTAGCATATAGTCGTCGCCAGTGAGAGAGATTATATGTTTATTTTTATAATTTATTTATTTTTTTCTTAAATAAATAAGTTAAGGAAATGAGAGAGAGGCCCAAATGGTGGGGGTTATATAAATTATTAGATCATTATTCCAAAAAACAATAAGAGGTGAATCAAGGGGAAGGAAGAACCTAGTGTTGTAATTTTGTTTCGATTTTTTTTCTTCATTCGCTCATGGTGGTGTAAATGTGAGAAAATTGGTTACTAGTCTTTGTTTCTTTTTCTTTTTCTATAGTTTTTTTTTCCTGCAAATTAATTAGTGTTTTTACTTCTTCACTTTCTTTTATTTATTATTCCTAGTTTCTGGTCAAACCCAGTATTCATTAATTTTAAAAAGGAGGGAAAGAAGAATTGGTGATCAATTTGTTGCTGTTGTTGTTGTGTGTATACTATACTGTATATATATCTCAATATACTTTTTCGTATATATTTAATTGAATTGATTAGAAAACATTTCATTCAAGCTAAATGACAGGGATAGACTGATAGTCTGATACTATTACTCATGTAACTATATAGGGGTAAAAAATATTCCAGATCTATGGTACAAGTCATACTTTACTGAGAGAAAAAACCAATATATGTGAAAATGAAGTCGGAGAGGGTGAGGAGAGAGATACAAAATAATGAGGGCTCTGAAAATAGTGCATTACAGCTGAAAAAATGGGGGGAGAGAGAGAGCAATAAGGCAACGGCCTTTGAAACAGAAGACAACCCACAATATGCCAACATCACATGCAGTCATGGACCCTTCATTAGGGTCCACACCAAAAGGAATCTTCCATATATCATTTCTTATTTCTTTCTCCTCTACAGTTTTTATTATTTATTTTTATTTTTTGTGGCATAGCTAATTAATTTTTGCCCTTACGTTTTAATTAAATACATGGATGTCATTGTGCAAGAAAGGGACCTTCTTCATTATATTATTAGCCTTATTTGTAGTTAAAAATATAAATAAATGAATAGAAAGGGGTACCCTAAGGAAAATAGAAAAAAAAACGTATTATGAAATGTGATATCGAGATTTTTGTCCTAGAATCATCCGGAAAATGGGATGGAACTGGGATCCCCGTTTAGTATTTTTTAATTGAAAATATAGGAGTTTTTTTTAAATGCATTCATGATTAAAATAAAATGAAAAAAAAATGAGAAATATGAGAATCCCGGAACCGCGAAATATGATAGCAGGAATTTCCGGTACCATAGAAAATGGTTTCGAGATTTTTTGGTACCATTTTTTACCGTTGCGAGAGTCTCATTTCCTGTAAAATATGAGACGAGACAAGGAGATCCCATTTCTCGAGATTCCTTATGGCGAGCTTTGGTATAGGGTGAGAATTACTGCATTTTCTTTTAATTATATGGACTTGGCAAAACTCAAGTTTAATTAACCCTATTCCCGTGATAAACATTTATCAGGTAGTGAATTCACTCGAGAGACACGAGATAGATAATGTAAATGAAAATAAAAAAACGTCTTACAAACACGTACAAAAACGTTTGGTGACGTGGCGCGTTAAACAACAAAAATCATACGAAACGTAGTACTCTACCGTCTTAAACTTGAGTAGTACATATAAACTAAATTTTATTTGTTTACCGTGAGATAATGATGTTTTAATATCGAAAGATAATTCTGTGGGATATCAATAACTCTTAATAACAGGATGAAGGCATACAAATCATATTTCCTACACATGCAAGTTTGTTTCCTGCTTCACTTGTTTTTCTAGTTTATCATTATTTTTTAAACTATATATCTTTGCTGTCTAGTAAATGGTAAGTTCTTGTTTGTATATATCGTACCAGTGTATAAGATAAATTATGTGTATCAGATGCATATATGAAAATGTATTCTTGCGATGACGTAAGATAGTTTAGACATAAATTTTAAACGATTAATTAGTTTGCAATAGTTTTTTATTTTAATTTTTTTTTCTTCAATAAGTTGGATGTGAGTTGTGAAGGTCCGGGCTGTTTTCTTTTATTATAAAAAAATACAAAAAAAACTATTTGTCAGGCATTATTTATAAAATCAATCAAAATCTTACAAATAATCGCATTCAAGAAAACATTCTTAGTAAATTGATTCGAAACATTCATAAACTTTTTGAAACAACTTCTTTGACTAGGTTAAAAAAAAAAAAAAAAAAAAAAACCTCACACGTTTATGTGCTAACAATAACATATAAATATGGTCGAAATGGTTTTTCCGATTTACAAAGTTCACTTATTCGGTCAAAAGTAAGTTCGCATGTGATTAGAGAGAGAGAGAGAGAGAGAGAGAGAGAGAGAGAGAGAGAGAGAGAGAGAGAGAGAGAGAGAGAGAGAGATTTTTGTTCAGAAAGTAAAAATGTGTAAAATCTCTCTATGTTATGTCCGTTGTGTATAAAAACTAAATTCGAAGATCTATCTCAAGTTTATTGATCCCTATTTGATGGAATGAATTCTTCAAATTTTGTATGTCAACCTTCGTGGTGAAGCTTTCTCGCATAAGATTTTTGTTTATATTAATCCTTTAGAATATCTAATGGAATTGTACAAGATGCATTTATAACGTGTACTATGAATGCTTGCTAGGAGATTTGTGTACATATGCATTAATGATCCTCTCATAGTGTTAGCTTATTTCGTTCTTATGTGTAGAGTTCGTATTGTACAAATCAAATGCATTCTAATTAGCAACTTAGTTTGTTTCATGTTAAAACCAGAGCTGAAAGCTTTCCTATGTTGTTGTCCTTTTAATTATTCTTCATTAATTTCCACGTATATATGCTTGCTACTTTTATTCATTACCTGAGATCCATCTTTTGAGGACTAAAATGTATTATGGTATGACAATCTTTCCATTTCTTAGCATATCAGTATCTAACACTTGAGAGAGAGAGAGAGAGAGAGAGAGAGAGAGAGAGAGAGAGAGAGAGAGAGAGAGAGAACCTTGTCAAAATTATGTCTGACTTGTTTATTATATAGTTGCATGGAAAAAGTAAAAGCCTCTCCTCCACCCGCACAAGCAGCATAGAATAATTGACCCTTAAAAAAACAATTAGACTTCCTCAAAAAATAAAAAAAACAATTAGACAAGTTTTAGCCTGTACTTAGCTACAGAATAATGGACCCAAGACAATTCATGTTCTAGTTGATATTTTGGTATGTCGTATCTATATACATTTTTTCAAGATATAAAAAGCGGTGATACATCCATTTAGTTTTGAAGTATATATTTATCATGGTTTTGAATGAATATAAATGCGTGTGTATCTTTTTACCTTATGTGTTTTTTGCAATAAACATGTTGTCCCACAGATACCCGATAAGACCGGACCTACGGATGCGAATTAATATTCTGTTACAGTGCTACAGTGTAAGACAGAACTTCTGTTGCCATCACATATGGATACATATTTTAAAAAAATTCCAATATATATTTATATATGTGTATACGATATAACTTTAGGAGTAAATTTCATTTTGTAATCCTCAAAATTATCAAAATATCAAGATTAGACTCATTATTTAATAATATCCAAAATTAGATTTTTGATTCATTTTCGGACAAAAATACCTTTAAAATCAAATATACCATTAAATCTCTCTCATTCCCCTTTCATTTCAAACACTCTTCATCTCTCTCTCTCAACCTCCAAATCCGATGCAATCCACCATATAACGACCAAAATCTATCGAAATTCGACCGATTTCGAGCGTCACCACGTCATTCCAACGAGCTTCCACGCTATAAATCCGGTGTTCAAAGTTGTCCAAACTCTCATTCGTGGTTGAAGGTTCGATAGCTCAAAATGACGAAAAGGTTAGAGTTTTATCTTTATTTCATGTTTTTATTGGTATAAGATAGATAAAATAGATGATTGGAGTGATTATTAGTTATTCTTGGATGATTTGAATCGGATTTAGAAGAGAAAATTGAAGTTAGAGTTTTGAAAAATAGGGGCAAAATCCGATGAATCTCATCGGATCTCATCGGAGACCATCGGATTTAGAAGAGAAAATTGAAGTTAGAGCTCAAGTATGCATTGATTAGTGGCTTGACTATGGAAGATGGTCCGACGGCGGTTGAGCAGGACGAGCGAAAGAGCGTTAGGCTCGTAACTTATTACTTGAACGGCGTGTCAAATGCCAAGTTCGACATCTTGGTAAATGCGTTCAAGACTTGTCAAGATCCGAACGATACTTACAAGCTTTGGTTTGTGTGTGTTTGTCATGAGATATCTCCTCGGACTAGAAACAACAATACCGTCAACGAAAAATACTTTTATATGATTGAAGACCTGCTTGTCTTGTAGTTGGGCGTTCTTCAGATGTTGAGAGCACATACCGGAGAGCGCCAGTTTTTCGAGTTGTTATAGATGCAACACAGTAGTCTCTCTATTCGACAAAAGGCGATGATGTGGTTGAGTCACATAATATTGAGGTGGAGATTGACCTAGTAGAATCAACGACAAAATAAGTTTTCGTACTTAGACAAACCGAAGAGGACGAAGATGAAGACTTGTGGGGTGATGAAGACGATGATGAAGAACATCTTTCAGATACTCCACGAGTTCCTCGTTAGGTAAATTTTATAAATAAATTATTAGTGTATTTATTAATCAAAATATTAGTTTATTTACTAATGAATTAGTAGTTTATTTATTAATCAGTTATTAGTTTATTTATTAATCATTTCAGTCCGAATGTGCTCTTGCTCATCCTCAAGCTCCCGCTCATCCTGAGCATGCACATCCCGCTTCGTGTGTTTTGACAGAGGATATGTGGAATCAAATGGTACATTCTTAGGCGATTGTCTTGAACACTCTGAGTACGAACAGTCGTAGACTAGAGAGAATGAGGCGGGACCAGGTATAAATACTTTGACTATAAAATTAATTTCTAAAATATTCGTTTATATAAATTATTTGTTTCTTAATAAAACATTTGGTGTCATCAACTTACAGCTTGCCATGTTTGAGAAGATCAACCTCATGTCCGAGGATGTGACGGGTTTACCTCTGAGACCGTTACCGACTACACAAGCTGGCGTATGTCGTCTACGTCGATCGCGTAGTCCTTCTCCTCCTAGTCCTCCCATCCTAATCCTCTTTCTCCTTCACAGCCATCATCTTCAACGAAGCCGCCCTCTTTGACGAAGCCGCCATCTTCTTCTCCGAGTGGTAGACGTTCCCAACGCAAAGATGTATCGGAGAAGTTGCTCCCGCTTTCATACCTAGCGACGAAGAAACACAAAAGAGACTCACAACGGACGCCATCTTAAAAGCGTCAGTGGAAAGATACAATCTCCTCTGATTTCACGGACCCAACGCGGCCGAAGTACTCAGAAGTATGGCTAACATCGTTCAAAGCCTTGAAGGAACCAAACAGTGCCGCTTTCAATGAGTTCGTCAAGTGGACTCACACTATGAAATTTAACGGAAAATTGATGGAGAGAGTTTACATCAAGACCACTATTATTTCTACCGAGTTATTCAAGCTTCTTTTGGAGAATGGATAATGGCTAACCGATACAGTACATTGAATTACATTGATTTTAATACGTATTTAAATTAAAATTTAAATAATATGTTTATTATTTCACACACGTTCACAGCATGTTGATGCTATTCTGCAAATGCTTCGGAGACCCCAAAGACAGTTTACCGAGTATCGTCAAGACTTCTGTATCACGGGAACTCGATGGGTCCAAAACATATGCGGTCAATATACGAAGCAAGAGGAGAACAAGAAAATAGCCGCCGAACAAGGCACAAAGCTGAATGTCATGGATTGGGACGAGAGAACCGTGTTGATCCCGATGACTGGCTACAAAGGTTCGAAAGCCTTGCCATGGACTAGTGGATGGGAGATTTGTTTTTAGTCAACTTCAAGAACATGCATTGGTTTACCTTCCGAGTCGACTTAGAACAGTGGACCATAAGCGTCTTGGATTGCCAGAACCTTGTCTAGATGAAATCATATTTAGACGACTTCACTATGATGACGGAGGTTAGCAAAATTTGAAGTTTTATGTAATCTTGTGAACCCGAAGTTTTAATGTTGTTATTATCTTATATTTATTAAATAATGTAGAATTGGGTTCGAGCGTTACCAACGGTTATGGAAGCGTGGGGATTGTTCAGCGAGCATGAAAGGGCAGAGCGAGAGCTAGTTGACAGCTAAATTTGACTTCCACCGTTCCTATGGGTAGTCGACCAAAACCTGCCACAATGTGTAGCCGGGTAAGCAAATTGTATACTTAATTTTTTAGCGTATTTTTTTTATAACATGTTAAGTTTTTTTTTAGTGGTGATTGCGGGATGTCCGCAGTCAAGTATGTGGATCACATCCTTATCGACATGGGGTTTGATACACTTCACAGCGACAACATCACAACGCTAAGGAAGAAATCGTCGACCGACTTATTTTATCAAGGCGAGATTCCATGATATGTTTTATTTATTTATTTTGTTCTTTTGAAAATGTTTGAGATATGTTGAACGTTTTTTTTATATGTCTTGGATATGTTATATCAATAAATTTTAGGATATGATATGTCATAAATATAAACATCAAATGTTCTAAATAACAAAATCAAAAGTTGTAAACATAAAAATACAAAGTTCTAAATTTCATAAATAAATCAAAATAAAAAATTTCTAAACTTCATAAAAAAAAAATTCATAAAAGAACAAAAAACAAAGTTCTCAATCCCTCTAAGTGCATGTCTTCATGTTATGGCCCATACCACCGTATTTACCACATTCTCGGTGTATAATAATTTTTTCGCCTTGAGAGAGGCATCAATTGATCATTCTCCTTCCTTGTTTACTTTTCTTTGGCTGACCAGCTTGTTTCTTTTCAACTGGTACAACGACCGTCATATTTTTTTTTATCTCATCTGAAACAATTTTGTTTCTTTAGATGGCCGAGATCGTCTTGAAACTTTTTGGCCAATTTTGTATCACTTTTCCTAGCCATTTCTTCTCGATAAAAAAAATAAGTTTGAAGTGTGAATCGAATGAACTCAAGCAACATGGTAATGGGATATGAACGCCAAAACAATAACATATTAACGAAGTTATAAAATTCTTAATAAAAATTATAATGACAAAGGTAGAGTTTTAGTTTAAAAGTTTCCTTGGAAAAAATGCTCTGGCCCACCGATCAAAATCAATTTCCTTAAGATACTTTGCCATCTCGACATCTTTCCGTCTCAATTGCCGAAAATGAGATTCGATAGCTGTCTTGTTGAGGGCATAAGCGGCAGAATTAAGTTCAATACCACAATGATCAGTCTTGAATTTATGTTAGACATTTAGTTTTAGATGATGGTAGCATGCCTCGTGTGGGATACCAGGGAACACCACTTCGACACCATGTATAATGCTAACATGTCGATTGGATATGAACGCCGAATCATGTAGGTCTTCACTGATAGCTTCTCTTAACTTTCTCAAAAACCAAATCCACGAAGCATGATACTCGCTGTGTACCATATTTTGTGGATCAACTGTCCATATCAATTGCGAAATGCAACTGTCCACCATATTTTGTCTTAAAAAATGAACTGCCCAATGATATGACCAGTCGACATGACTTGAACCCTCTACAACATGCCTTAGTAGAAAAGAAGGCGTACTTGAATTTGTCACCATCTTTCAGAAACTCAGTCAAAGTCTCAGGATTCTTTTGCTCCATGTATAGCAAAGATCATAAGTTCCGATAAGAATCTTCTGGCGTACCATTTACGTACGAAATAGCTTTATCCTTAGTTCTCCAAACCTTCAAGTATGATATGCTAACACCCCATCTTGTCTTGACTTCGTCTCTAACGTTATACACCGAATACTCCGCCATATGGCTAATAGTATACTTATCGTTAAAGACGTCCCAAATAACCCAAGGTGCAACTATTCTATGGCCTTGTGTTCAATGCGCACGCGAGCAAGGGTGTCTACTCTCGTAAGACGTAAACTGCCGCATGCCAGACCATTGCACAAACCCCTTAGCTTCCAAGTGCACATATAATTTTTGTATAAGATATACCATCTCCTTTTCGAAGAAGATTTCACTCTAAATTTGAAATTATTTTTAAGAGCATATATGTGGATATCTTGCTTCAATTGTTTCTTGGACTCAAACTCCTTCCCAAGATATATATCTTCTGTGCTACCTATTACATTCAACGGTTATAATAAAGATGACGTAATATTTTTCATTTGCGAATTTAAGTACATCTCATTTATATTACTTGGGGAAGAAGTTGGATATAGACGTAGACCTTCACTAGGGTCTTCCTTGACAACATCATCGGCTGTGAATTCGGGGGCTTTCCATGTATAAGGCACGTAATCCGTCGGTGATACTACTATAGGAGGCTCACGTGACGGTTGACAGTGTCCCGATGGTACTGTAAAGTGTTTAACAAAATCTTCATATTCTTCGAAGTTCGCGAACGCTTCAAATTTTTCACATTTGTCACTGTTGTCCATCATCTCCGTCACCGTTGTCTTCATCACCTTTGTCATTATTGTAGTAATCATCTCTGTCACGCCTGCATACTTCATCACCTTATACAACTCATCTTCGATACCATTGTGTTGATGGATGATAGGAATATCTTCTCGATTGTTGAACATATGAACATCTTGTCGGTTGTTGATGATAAGAACATTGTGTCGATCATTGATAATCAGATTATTTAGACTCTTGTTGGGTTCAACGCGAGGCAATTCTTCATTTATCACATTTTTCCCTTGATAAAATCATCGATTGCACATAACGCTATGATTTCTTTCGATACCAAGCTTATACAAAGTCGAAATCTTTTACGATTTATGTGCTTCGTATAGTACATAACATCAACATCGTCCTTCAACAAAGCAGGCTGCATCAGATTCGTACCCATTGCATATGGAACTTCAATTTTTAAGTCATACATGAATCTGTCTATATCGATTCCCTTGTACACCTTATCCACTAACTCAATGTAGGTCATGTCTTTCAAAACTTTGATAGGAAATGTTATCGCATTTTTGAACATCCATAAATGTTCTTTTATCTTTCAGGTGCTGTTAAAAAACACATAAACTGGAAAAAATACCAAAAAAATACAAAAAATTAAAATTAGTAGTGATCAGAGGGAATTGGAGAATGAAGGTTGTGTTGTTCTCATTCACGTAATGGGTATTTATACACGTTTAGACAAGAAACGTAAAGGAAAGAAGTAAATTACAATAAGTACATAATATTCTATTCTAATAACTACTTAATATTACGTTCACATTCTATAATAACTACCTAATATTATGTTCACATTCTAACACTCCCCCTCAAGCTGGAGCATATATGTTAATCATGCCCAGCTTGTTACAAAAATATTCGACCCGAACCCCATTAAGTGCCTTCGTGAAAATATCTCCTATTTGATCGCTCGTTTTTACATATGAGGTGGAAATCGAGCCTTGTTGAATCTTCTCGCGAACAAAGTGACAGTCGATCTAATATGTTTTGTTCTCTTGTGGAAATCTGGGTTGGATGCGATATGGATGACAGCTTGGTTGTCGCACCATAATGTCACTGGCAAAGTGACGTTGAAGCTTAATTCAGTCAATAACTGATGTATCCACATTATCTCGCATGTTCATTGGGCCATCGCTCTATATTCCGACTCTACACTTGATCTTGATATGACATGTTTCATATTGTTCTTCCATGAGACCAAGTTTCCTTTGAAAAATACACAGTATCCAGTAGTTGATCTTCTGTCTATCTTAGACCCTACATAGTCTGCATCTATGAAGCATTCAATTTGAGTATGACCATGATTTGAGTAAGGATTCCACATCCTGGTGCTCCTTTCAAGTAACACAAGATCTGTTCCAATGCTGCCCAATGATCAACTGTCGGGGACGCCAAGAATTTACTTACTATGCTGACGGAGTATGCAATGTCTGGACGAGTAACAGTGACGTAGTTTAACTTGCCGACCAATCTTCTATATCTTTCAGAATCATCCATTGGTTCTTCCTCCTTAGTAAGCTGCATGTTGGGAGTCATTGGGGCACTGCATGGTCTGGCACTAATTTTCTTGTTTCGGAAAGCAAATCAAGTACATACTTCCTTTGCAATAAGTATATACCTTTTTTGCTTCTCGGTACTTCAACACCCAAGAAGTATTTTATCGTGCCAAGTCTTTTGTTTGGATATGAGTGTGGAGGAATGCTTTGAGAGACATAATTCCGGTAGTATCACTCCCTGTATTTACTATGTCGTCAACATAAACAACTAGGAGAATGACACCATCTTTTATGCTCCTGAAAAATATAGAGTGGTTAGATTTGCTCTTTCGAAGCCCAAACTCTTCAAGGGCATGGCTAAACCTTCCAAACCAAGAATGATGGCTTTGTTTCAGCCTATACAATGCTTTTCGAAGACGATAGACATGGCCACACTCCCCCTGAGCAACAAAACTAGGAGGTTGTTCCATATACACTTCTCTATATAGGTCTCCGTGTAGAAATGCATTTTTTGTGTCAAGTTGGTGAAGGTGCCAGTCATGAGTTACTGCCAAGGAGATGAAGAGTCGGACGGATGTCAGCTTGGCAACAGGAGAAAAAAGTATCGGAATAGTCAACGCCGTATGTCAAAGCCTTTAGTGACTAAACGGGCCTTCCATCGAGCAAGCGTGCCAAGAGACTCGGCAACAAGTTTCAGAAGAAGAATGGATCCGGCAACAAAACCAAGAGACTCGAGTAGAAAACCCTAAAGGAATCTAATGGAGGGAATTTAGCCATATTCAGGCTGAGTGTGCTAACACACTAAAGAAGAACAAGTTTCTTATGGCTAGCTGGAGTGATGAGGATTCAGATAGTAGCACACAAGATGATGAAACCTCTACTTACTTAGCTTTCAATGTTGTTACAAACACAGTTCATAATTCGGTCGAACAACATCTGGAAAACTCAAGTATTGATGAAGAGTCTAAAGTCATAGAAGAGGATATAATCAAGAACTATACACCGTTGAGTGAAAAGTGGGTCATGGTAGTCGAAAACAACAAAAAGCTGAGCAAGAATGTTGCTAATTTGAAGATAGAGAAGATATCTCCTGAGAAGAAGGTAGCTGATCTTATCTCTAATAAAACCAAGCTCACATATACTATTGCGATGATGAAGAAACATGTTCTAAGTTCCAATCAATCCTACTTTGGAAGCTTATGATGATCTGAGCAAACTAAAGGAGAATGTGAAAATGCTCAACTTAGGATCAAGAAACTTCAACTCCATTCTTGCATCTCAGAGAAGAAGTGGAAGCAACATAGGTCTTGGATTCCAAGGTGAATCATCACAGTGGCATACAAAGTTTGTGAAAGCTGGAGAGCATATGAAGACGGAAGTGTCAAAGAAGATGTTCAAGCTACTTCAAAAATCAGAGACTCCGAAAACTAGCAGACAGAGAAAGAAGAGGGTATGTCACTACTTCATTAAAGTTGGTCACATTAAACCATGTTGTTTCAAGTACCTTGCAGATCTCAAAATTCACAAAGTCGGAAAGCCAAATGCGGTCAAGAAGGAATGGAGAGTAAATCAACATCAGTTCTTCATGCCCTACAGTTCCTCTTGTTGCGATATTTCCAAACACAAGTGCACATAGACGCTCAAGTAGTAAATCGTAAGTACGAGTCGATCCCACGAGGACTATGCTTAACCGAAAATTGAACGAGCTAGCAACGAATTGAGCTCAAGAAAACGATGATAATTATTTACTAATTTTGCTTATGATAAAACAAGAACTAAGCACAGATGAATGGATAAGTAGAAAGTAAGGGCAACGGCTTTGCGAAACTCTCCTATGGTCAGGATTCCTAGAAATATGCACGATTTTTTTGTTCAACTCTCTTCACTAATCACACTCACGTAATTATATTGGTAAATCTCTATTGAGCATCTAACAACCTATGTCAATATTGGGTTTTCATCTCTCGATCACAAACTCTAAAAATACGAAAAACATTAAAATCAAGAGTGTACACACAACTCCATAGCAGCATAACTATCTCTAGCTTATGACTGTAGAACGGTGAAATAATTCTTATGCACTATTATCTAATTCTCTCTCAAGCAACTAAACAATCCTAAAAATCATGAACGAGGTAACTAATCTCATACAATATTAAGCATAGAATTAAATCAAGTGATAGAGAAGATGAACAGAAAAATTCTTCAATTAAATAATTATGAATCCACAACCATATTCAAGCAAATCTAAGCCATCACCCTTAAGTAGTTCAGTTCATGGCGACGAGAGTAACAGAAACATAAAATAAATAAACAAACTCCATAAAAATCATATCAAAATAAAAAAAATAAATAAAAGGGAGTTCCAAGGAATAGTATTAGAAAGAAAAACGATGAATCGTGGTTGTCAGTCGTCGACGAACGATGGTCTCCTTCTCCGGTTGCCTCTTCTCTCCCAACTAGCCAAACACTATTATGAAACCTAAAATAAAATTTAAGATGTGTTTTTCAGAGTTTGAAGTAGTATATATACGTTTTGAGTTATTTTCAGAGCTTTTTGGACCCTCAAAATAGGTAAAATCGGCGCCAAACGCGCAGTTGAAGTGCGCGGCGTGCGGAACGCGCGTATTACTCGGCCGCGATGCTTAAAATTGCCATAAATTCTTGCTCTGATGTTCGATTATTGCAAATAAATATGCGCTGGAAAGCTAAGAGAAAGTTCTATCCAATGATGAATCTCAAAATCATGCAGAAGTGGATGTCGTGCTTCTTGTTTCACTCTAATTTGTTCGAAAAGTCTTCGAATCACTTCAAAATTACTCCGTAACGTCACATGATGCTCTACTATCCTTCTTAACACCCAATTTGCCTTTCAAACATGTAAATTACTCAAAAAAAATTAAATACACTAAAAGTCAATCGAGAATACGTGAAATTCAAGCTGAAAAATAAGAGATCCACGCGTACGAAACGCACCTATCACCTCTACAAAGGTACAAGAAGGAAGATAGTATTTTGATAGTGGATGTTCACGACACATGACTGGTGACAAAGATTGTTGGAATAGATCTAGGGTTAAGAAAAGATTTATCGCTTCTAGCAAGCGGCGGAATATAAAAAATTTCTTTAAAACATGGAAAACGTTTTTACAACCTAGACAAAGCGCATGAACATATCATTTAAAATTTTAAAACTACATTTAGTTTTTACTCGGTACTAACCTCGAATTGAGCTTGAACGTCGAGAAGCCTTTGGAAGGTTTAAATGTTCGTCTCCCCACGCAGCTCGCCTCCCCCACTAATTTCTTGAACCTGTTGAGCAACCACAAAAGTTTCTACCGCTAGAGTCTTAAGAGAATGGTTGGATTTAGTGTGTGGGCACTTTTAAACACAATAACTCAAGAATAAGTCTTAGAGCTAAAGAGCTAAAACAAATGCTAGGTCTAATGAGGACCTAGGTTCCAAAACAAAAGAACAAGAAGGGTTAGACAGAGAGAGGGGCGGCCAACATAGAGAGATAAGATCCCAATCTCAAAATTGTATGTTGTGAGTTGTGAATGAGATAGGGTATTTATAGGAAGGGGATTACCTTCAAAAGGTAGTTTCCTCTTTTCTATTGAACATCACATATTCATGAGCAAATATTTTCTTCCCATTTTCCTCATGTCACACGTCCAAATTGAGCTTCTAGAAGCCATTTCGTTTCCTCTTTTGATTGCCTCTCTCCTTGCCTTGGTTGCTGCCAATATCCTTTCCTCATAGAGGAAATTTGTTTCCTCTTTTTCTTTTGGCAAGTATCTTCATACATCAATGCACAAAATAATCTTTTTTCTCTTGCTATATTGGATGAGTAAGGCCTTCTAGATGGAGCTTTCTAAATGTTTCTTCATTTTTTCATGACAACATAAGAAAAGCCCATTAAGCATTTTCACATAAAATTCCATGAAATGAAATTCAATCTTCAAGGCCCAAGTATTACATTATGGCCGAGTGACATGAATTTATTGTCATCATATGACAATGTCAAAAAAACTTATTTATTGACATTCATTCCATCATATGTCCAAAAAGATAAAATTACCCTTTAGACAATTTTCGTAAAACTTGTATAGTTCTTTTGACTTAGCTTCTAGTTTATCTAATCCTACTCTAATGAATTGTGGTAGTGACCTCATGGATCCAAATGAACAAAGCTTGAGCTAGCATACTTGGACTCAAAAGTTCACAAACCTTTTCCAAGTTCTAGCTTAATGTCAACTGACTGCACTAAAGAGTTGACACTGAAATCTCTCGGTTCAAATGAATATTTTTTCTACTAAAAAATTCTACTTTATTGTAATGAGTGGATCCATTGAATATTACCCGTGTTTACCCTTCATGAATATTATCAACTAGATGAGATTTACAAAATTACCTTTTACCCTTCTAGTTGTTATTTCCTCAACTCATTTGTCGCTTGTGAATAAGTTAGAAACAATTTATTGACGAGGAGCTAACAAGTCACATTGAATCATCCAAAAAAAGTCATGACTCAATTTGGACACTGGTCAGTTCATTTATTCACATTCCAAGGAACAAAGCATAAGGTGATATACATTGCATTTTAGCAATCTTGTACATGAATTCCATATCTATGAGATCTTCACAAACTTACTCATGACATCTTCATAACTCACTACTTCACCAATAGGTCTTGTCTATATCACATAGTGAATCTAGAACTTTGACTTTCTCAAATGAGAAAACGTAAGCTATGAAATGACATGTCTCATTTCAGGATTGAGGTAAGCACGATGCAATTCATACGTAGTGACTTTGAGATATAAAAGGTTAAATGGTTTGTTCTTATTCTGTCTCTGGAAGTGCACTGGTCAATTCAGTACCTTCAGAAGATACCTAGAAGAATTATAGAGTCTTCAACTCTAAATGTCTCATAACCAGACATCATAGATTCTCCTAACAATCATATTGGGATCAATAGCTCTTTGACCCTTAGATTGCGAATGTACTATTTTAAGCAAACTATGAAGAGTTTGTTCATGCAAATCTATATTTGACTCTTCATTTGTTGTTAGGTTTGTTTATGGACTAAAGACTATAGTTTATCCTAAAGCTTCAAACAAACAAGGAAGAATAAATGAACGTTTCAACTTTTATTAATAATTCAGCAGTTACAAGCAACAGTCTTCGTGAGACTTTATTACATCAAATGTACATAAGTAAAGACTACTACTCTTCTTGTAGGCACCATTGACAAAAAAGTCCCACTTGACTCAAAGAAGATGTGAGTAGTCCTTCATGCCTAATCCCTCCTGATGCTCGTCGAAGACCTTGTTCGCTAGAGCCTTGGTGAATGGATCTGTCAGGTTGTCCATGGTTGATATCTTCTTCACCTCCATGTCTCCGCGCTGCACGATATCTCGAATCAAATGGTATTTCCTCTCAATATGCTTAGAGTGCTTATGGCTTCGAGGTTCCTTTGAGTTAGCGACAGCCCCACTGTTATCACAATAAAGGGTCATGGGCTCGTCGACGTTTGGAACGACTTCCAAATACTTGAGGAATTTTCTAAGCCATACAGCCTCTTTGGACGCTTCACAAGCAGTCACATATTCTGCTTCCATTGTGGAGTCAGCAATGCAAGATTGCTTAATACTCCTCCACAACATATCCACCATTAAGGATGAACACTGATCCCGAAGTGGATTTCCTAAAATCCTTATTTGATTAAAAATCGGAGTCGGTATATCCCATCATAGTCAGGTCAGTACATGAATATGTAAGCATCAAGTTCCTAGTTCTTTGAAGATACTTAAGAACATGCTTAACAGCAATCCAGTGCTCGGGTCTAGGGTTGGATTGAAAACGGCTAACTACGCCAACTGCAAAGCAGATATCTGGTCTAGTGCAAAGCATAGCATACATGAGACTTCCTACGGCTGAGACGTAAGGAATTTTTCTCATGTCCTCAATCTCTTGTGTAGTCTTGGAAGATTGGTCCTTAGAGAGTGAGACTCCATGCCTAAAAGGTGTTGGGCCCTTCTTGGAGTCTTGCATCGAGAAGCGATCCATCACCTTCCGGTCTTGAAAGATTTGGATCCGCAGAATGTACGCGGCTTCTCCTAGATCCTTCATATCGAATTGCTTTGCAAGCCAGATCTCGACCTCAGATAATTTACCCACATCATTACCTATGAGTAATATATCATCGACATACAGTACCAGAAACACAACTTTTCCTTCGTGTATTAACTTGTAAACACATGGCTCATCTATTGACTACTCAAAACCGAAGATTTTCACAGTTTCATCGAATCTAATATTCCATGACCTAGATGCTTGCTTTAATCCATAAATGGACTTATGCAACTCACAAACATTGGTCTCTTGACCTTCTTCCACGAAACCGTCTGGTTGAGCCATATAAATGCGCTCTTCAAGATAGCCATTCAAAAAGGCAGTCTTAACATCCATTTGCCAGATCTCATAATCGAGAGCTGCAACTATGGATAGAAGTATGCGGATGGATTTAAGTATCGCGACTTGCGAGAAGGTTTCTTCATAGTCAATCCCTTCTTTTTTGGTATAACCCTTAGCCACTAGTCGTGCTTTGAACGTCTCGACGTTCCCATCCGGACCCCTTTTCTTCTTGTATATCCACTTACACCATGCGGCTTTAATCCCTTCGAGAAAGTCTACAAATTTCTAGACTTAGTTGACATGCATCGAGTGCATTTCAACTTTCATGGCGTCAAGCCAAAGGTTTGATTCAAAACCAGCCATTGCATGGCTGTAGGAAACAGGATGATCCATGTCAGAGACGGCTACAAGAATATCCCCATAAGACATGTACGTGTCAGGTTTTTGAGAAACCATCCAACTACGTCGAAGTACTACTTGACGAGGTTCTGATGAGTTTGGTTGTGTTTTAGTTGGGGTTAGAACAGTTCTTACAGATGAGGTACAAGCTTCCTCACCCAACTTTTCTTCAAGCACAATTTTGCTTCTAGGTTTTACATCTTTCAAAAAGTCCTCCTAAAGGAAACGAGCGTTTGTGCTAACGAAGGTCTTCTCATCCTCTAGACTATAGAATGTGAAATCTTTTGTTTCCTTCGGATATCGATAAACAGACACAATTCTGACCTATACTAGCCAACTTGATAGTCTTTTGCCTTAGCACATATGCATGGCATCCCCAAATTTGGATGTGGCCCAGATTTACTTTACGGCCAGACCATCGTTCATAAGGAGTACCAGGAACCGTTTAGATGGAACTTGGTTCAGAATGTAAGCTGCTGTTTCGAGGGCATATCCCCAAAAGGAAAGAGGGAGTGATGAGTAACTCATCATTGATCTAACCATCTCCATTAGAGTTTGGTTCCTTCTCTCTGACACTCCATTTTGTTGAGGTGTGCCAGGCTGTAAGCTGAGAAGCGAAGGGTTTTGATCTGTTTACCAGTTTTCTTTTCCACTAAAGCCCAATAGACCTTAAATACGTTAAAGGTCTCGAATTTGTGTTTTATCAAATAGACAAAATCGTATCTTGACTGATCATCGGTGAAGGTAACGAAATATTCGTATCCTCCCCGTGCCTGTGTACTGAGCGGACCACATACATCAGAATGTATAAATTCCAGCAACTCATTGGCTCTTCGACTCTTAGTTGAGAAAGGTCGCTTAGTCATTTTTCCTTCTATACAAGATTCACAAATAGGTAGTGAACCTATTGCAGAGGCTTGGAGTGGACCGTCCCTTACAAGTCTCTTAATCCTGTCTAGACTGATATGACCAAGTCTTAAGTGCCAGAGATATGTTGATTTTATTAGATCGGAGGATTCAGAAAGTTTGATCCTATTTGGCTCCCTAACTAGATCATTATCTATTTAAGTGTCTAAAAGAGAAGGTTGCATGGGATAAATATAAAAGAGAGCATTCTTCAAACATGCATCAGTGACAAAAGAATTTGAAAGAGAAATACGAATTCCATTCTTTATAAACTTTCACTAGTACAAAATAGTGCATCAGGTGCGACAAAAGTCGCACCTGAAAGCACCATAGTCGCACCTGAAAGTATCATCAGGTGCGACTTTAGATGCGAAAAAGTCGCATCTGAAAGTCCGCACCTGATGCTTTTAGGTGCGACAAGTCGCTTATGAAAGTCATCACTATCAGGTGGGACCGTTTAGGTGCGACTTCTCGCACCAAAAGTCGCACCTAAATATACTCCAAAATAAGATATTAAAGCGGGATATATACAATCAGATGCGACTAGTCGTATCTGATACCTTCGCGGGAAAAGTATAAGATGCGACTAGTCGCATCTGATAGTATTTCCCCGCCTAATATTTTGGCAGGTTACAGTACAATCAGATGCGACTAGTCGCATCTGATACTTTTCCCGCGAAGGTATCAGATGCGACTAGTCGCACCTGATTGTCTGTAGTTTTTTTTTTAATGCTGATTTTAATAGAATCAGCCTATATTAAATAAAAATGCTGATAATTAAATACTTTTTTTTGTGAAATTAAATAAATAATTTTAATATAATAATTATATAATATTAATTAGAATAATTATATAAATAATTTAATAGAAATTCTAATATTAAATTCATAAAATTTGATAATTTACGTTCAATAAAATAAAAAAAAATTACAATCTATTCCTTTTGTTTCTCTTTTTCACTCGAAGTCTTCCAATTCTTGAATGCACGGTCTCCTCTTCCACCAGATCTTCCTCGTGCGCTGCCGCTCGAACGATGTCGCTGAAATTCTACCGAATTTTGCGTCTGAGCATTCGGCATTGAAGTTGGTGGCGGCGTCTGAGCATTCGGCATTGAAGCGGATGGCGGCGTCTAAACATTCGGCATTGAAGCTGATGGCGGCGTTGTCCTAGGGTGCATCATCGCGGGGGATGTCTGCATGGGAGACGGATGCTGCTGTGTGTAGGCAAAGAACTGTCGCTGAAACGCCTCCATCTGATCTCGTTGCTCACGCCTCATCTCTTCCATTGCGGCCTGTTGTGCGGCCAACGCTGCTTATAGCTCGCTAACCACTGAATCTGAAACGCGCCTCGATGAAGAACCTGATGACGAGCTGTCGTCTTGAGCCTGAGCCAAGAGATACGAGGATCTCGGGATCGAGGGGCCTATCCCGACATACCAATCTCGACGTTGCCCGAGAACAGTATCCATCGCGTACTGCTCCGCCTGGTCTATGTCAAACGTTTGGCCTGACTCCGCTGCTTGTCGCTGAATATCCTCGACTTGAGTCATAATTCGCGCCTTCAAACATATGTTAAAAAAATTATTAAGATTATAGAAACTTGATTATTAAGTAATTAACACAAGTAACTTACAAATGCTTGTTGCGCCCAATCTGTCGTCCAATTGCCTTGATCATCTTGATGTTTTTTCTTCCACGTGTTTAACGCCGAGGCCAAAGTCCCATCTTCCCTACTCTGCAAAAAAAATATTACAAAATTAGAATAAACTTACGTTCACATGTCGATGAGCCAAGAAAGAAATCGACCCTTGTGTGGACTTCGTTTTCTTGTTCTTTGAATTGTCCCTGTTGCGAGTAGACTTTTTCTGCACATATTAAATTGCGTTATAATTCGATTTCATAGAAGATAACATAATTTTTTTGAATTATACATTACCTTCCAATCGTCAGTTGCGAACTCCTCTATCACCTTCTCACAATCGTCGTTTTGATATAATTTTGGGATTTCTTTCTTGGCGACATTTATTTGCCCACAACATTTGCCTAAGAAAGTCCCTGATAATCTAGACTTTTGGTTGCGCCTCATTCGCTTTGCATCGCGAATGATAGTCTGGTCAATCTGATGACGAAAGCAATCCGCCGAAAGTAGCTCCTCGGTCTCATCATCCTTGTACACGAAAGTGTACTCGGAATGAAGTGCGCTCAGAATATTGCCCAACATCTGGGGCGTCACTTCGTTCCAATCACGAAGTGTGACCGGGATATGGACTTTCACCAAAGCGCCGACGCGGTTGTTGAATACTCCTACCTTTTTTTATCGTTTTCCTTACGTCCTGGTAGAAGGTTTGGTTGATTGGGTCATACCTAACAACTTTCGCATCGGATACCCCAAGCGCTGCTTTTGCCGAAGTAGAGCCGGTTGTTGGTCCCCTTGTTTTCTTAGGACCTTGGGAACCCGGTGTCTCTAGCGGAGACTCATCTCCACCTGCTCCTGAACGGTGTAGCGGAGACTCATCTCCACCTGCATCTGACATCCTGTAAGATGTGAACAATATTAGTAAATAAATATTAGTTTTCTGTTTAACAAAAACGTGGATGACACCACGGATTTTATTATTAACAAACCTCACATATGGCGGAGGAAAACCATGGTTACATACTATAGTAAATAAACATACAAAAAAGATATTACTTATTCATCGTCATCTATGCCTATAATGTTAATATCATCTTCTATATCGACATCAACATCTTCTCCCTCAAAAACGACCCGTCTCTCATTTTCCTCATCGTCTTCTTCATCATCGTCAACGACAGTCACTAACTCAGCTTCATCGGTTTCGTGTCGATGATTCAAACACTCGATGTTTGACAACTCTATAGTCAATGAGATCGAGGCTGAGTTAGAGGGGTCAACTTCAGGAATGTCCCAAATCCCTCGATGATTGCATTCCTGGACGATTTCCCAGTCGCCACCTTTAACAAGATCTTCGATGTAAAAAACTTGTTTGACTTGAGTCGCGTGTACGTACGGCTCCTCTTTAAACCACTGTTTCGCAGTATAAGCACTCGTTTCTCCAGTAGTCTTATCGGTGTGCACTAGTCAGTTTGCATGATACTTTTTACCATACCAAATGCATTTGAACAATACAACACTACAGTTATGCCTATAGTTCACGACGATGACGTCTTCCATTCGACCATAGTAAGTGAAATCATCCACAAGCACACATACACCGCTATTTTGAGTGACTCGTTGATTATCGAGACGACGAGTGATGAACTTCACGCCATTTACAAAGCACCTCGGATATTGATAGGCGACTTGAAGGGAACCGATAGAAAGCGAATAGAGCTCGTCAGACATGTCAGAACCACTAGCTTTCGTATCAAAAATCTGATTACGAAAGAAAGCATTGATTAGCACTTGTGCGTTTATCAAAAAATTGCATTGATATATATTGTGTTATTACCTTCTTCTCAAACCAAATTTTGAACCTCTTTCTATGCTCCGCTTCAATATCGCGAACTCCAGATTCGCTCAAGAGATCCAAATGCTCGCTGTTATTAAAAACATTACTTCAATAGCAATATATAAAAAGAATGAATTGAAACACATTCTCAACGATAACTTACGTCAAATATGGATCCACTTCAGGACAATTGGTATAGATGTACCACTCCGCGTTCTCTTTCTGTTCATCGTCTAATACTATCGGCATCACCATCCCATAAGGTACACACATCTCGGATCGAAAAATAGAGAGCTCTTGCACTTGAACTTCATCGACACTTTTTTTATCCTCAAGATACCTTGCAACGAACGTTAGAGCTTCTTCTACAACATAAGCTTCCGCAATAGAGCCTTCTGGTCTAGCTCTATTTTTGACAAAATGTTTTAACGTCCCAAGGTATCTCTCAAATGGGTACATCCACCGCATATGCATCGGGCCGCCATACAACGCTTCCTCTGGTAGATGAATCGCCACGTGAATCATGATCGTGAAAAAAGCTGGTGGAAATGTCATCTCAAGCTTACACAAGATCTCGATGATAGACTCTTGCGCATTTTCAAGATCTTCTACTCTCAAGGTTCTCGAACTTATCAGCTTGAAAAAGTTGCAAAGCTCGGAGATCGTCTGATGCATTTCTTTTGGCACAAAAGGACGAATACCAACAGCTAACAACCTCTGCAAGATCACGTGGTAATCGTGCGACTTCAAACCTGTGAGCTTTCCATCAGCAGTCACATTTTTCTTCAAATTCCCAACGACCCCATATGGGAATTCGACAGATTGGAGGAACTCGGTAAATCGCTGCCTCTGATCAAGGGTTAAGGTGTACGATGCTCGCGGTTTGTACCACGAATCCCCTTGTTTTTTCAAGTGGAGAGCGGTCTTGATGCCCAAGTCCATCAAATCAAACCTCGCCTTATCCGTGTCGTAGTTCTTCTTTTCTAAGCTGAGCATGGTTCCGAGAAGATTCTCGCACACGTTCTTCTCTATGTGCATGAAGTCCATGTTATGCTTCAACTCCAAATCTGACCAGTACGGAAATTCGTAAAAGATGCTTTTCTTGGCCTAATTTAGTTCGCACTCGGCTCGCTTTCGTTTTCTGCCCACGGAGCCAGCATGTTTGCCAGTTGTCGTACAAGACACACTAGCCAACTGAGCGAGTATGTCTTGCGGAGTCAACTTCTCGGGTTTACTGCGTTTCTCGTGGCGATCCTTGTAGTGATCGGTGCTTTTTCTCAATCGGTGACGCGTACGCAAGAATCGACGATGGTCGTAGTAGACGATCCTGTTTCTGACTTTCAAAGACGGCGTGTCAAGGTTGCACGTCGGGCAAGCGAGATACCCTTGGCCACTCCATCCCGATAAATAGGATCAAGCTGGAAAATCGTTAATTGTCCAGAGTAGCGCGGCACGCAATCGAAACACTTCATCGTTGGCGCCATCTCGAACGCGGAATTCGGTCTCCCACAGTTCTTTCAGCTCTTCGACAATTGGCTGTAAGAACACGTCCATGTCCTTTCCTGGTGAGTGAGGCCCCGGGATCAAAAGCGTCAGCATCAAGTACTCTTTCTTCAAGCACAACCAAGGCGGCAAGTTGTACGCAGTTAGTACCATATGCCACATGCTGTACGATAAACTCATTTCTCCGAACGGATTGAATCCATCCGCAGCTAGTCCAAGCCGCACGTTTCGAGGCTCTGCAGCAAAGCCTGGGTATCTCTCGTCCAGGTTTTTCCACGTCGTACCATCCGCAAGATGTCGTAGAACACCAACTTCCCTGACGCGATCTCTTTCGTGCCACTGCATCAGAAGCGACGTGTGTCGAGACGCGTACAACCGCTTCAATCGATCTATCAGGGGAAAATATCGCAAAATCTTTTGCGGTATCATTTTCCCAGTTGGCTTCCATCTGCTCTCGTTGCATACTGGGCACACGTCGACTTCCGTGAGATCTTTTCGAAATAGGACCCAGTCGTTAATACACGCATCGATCATCTCGTATCCGATGCCAAAACTCTTCAGCTTCGCCTTTGCCTCGTAATGCTTCTCCGGAATTCGATTACCAGCTGGATGAGACTTCTTCAAGAGCTGCAAGAGTTCTGTGAACGACTTGTTCGTCCAATGGTTCGTGACGTTGAGGTGCATCAACGAAACCAAGAAGGACAAAGAAGAAAACTTTTTGCATCCAGGGTACAATTCTGCTTCCAACTCGGCGAAGAGGTCTTCCACTTGCTCCTCTGCACGCACCTCGCTCTGGGTCGGCTCCGTAGCATCGTCGAAATCCTCGTGATCCCTGATATCCTCCACAGCACCGTGCAATCCTCCTATTCCTCTCTGATCTGTTCCTCCGATGGAATCTTCTTCATGAGGAAGGACGACACGCTCGAGCTCGCCGTGATGATACCATTTTGTGTAGCCTGGGGTAAACCCCTTGTTCAGCAAATGATTCATGACAACCCCGATGTCATGCCATCTCACGTTGTTGCAAGGTTTGCAAGGACACCGATATTTGGCTTTTTCGTTAGGGAATCTTCTTGCAGCGCGAATAAACTCGTTAACACCGGTTTTGTACTGCAATGTCACACGATTATTCTCCTCATCCAATCTCTACTTGGATTGGACATTTCGCTGAATGAGAGCGAGAAATGAGAAGAGTTATTGATAAAGGACGACGGAGAACAAAATGAAAGAGAGAATATGAATTCTATGTTATTTTGAGCTCGGATTGAATAAGTTGGGAGTTTTTAGACTAATTAATTCGAAACTCTACCGAAATTTCGGCAGAGTTTCCCCTATTATACTGACAAACCAAAAACCTGCAAAATTATTTAAAAACATACACAAACCATCCAGAACTATCCTATAAATTAGCTCAGCCCTAAACCGAACCTCCGTGGTTCGATCACAACATTTATAAATGAAAAATCGAAATAAATAAAATATCACAAACTATAAAAACATGTCACAAACTATCAAAGCATGTCACAAAACTATTTTTCTTATTTAAATTACAATTTCATTACATGTTAAATCAACTACACAAACTTATCACAAATTAATTAACTAATTATAAACTAAGCAACATAAATGTAATTATTAAACTAATTACAGTTTCTAGGTAATAATTTACTTTCAATTAATCTAAATTAATTAAAAGCAAAAAATTTAAAAATGTCACAAACTATATATCAAAACATGTCAAAAAACAATTAAAACTTAATTTTTACCTAATATAAACTAATCACATTATTAAACATGTGAAATTATCATATTAATACTAACTAATTTACAATCAATTTAAACTTTTAACCTAAACTAATAGAATTATTAAAATTAACCAAATTACTAAACATGTTAAATAAATTATCAAATTAATACTAATTAAGTTACACATTAAATTAAACTAATCCAATTAAAATTACTAAACACAATATATAATACTATAATTAGTAACACATATAAACTAAACATATATGCAATATACAAACACACATATATATATATATACATACATATATTATTACACATATATTCATATATGAATTAGTAATATATATATACGTATATATACTTAAACAGGAAAAAAAATAAAAACACTAACCTTGCGTCGGAGATTCAACAGAGACGGTGAGGTCCGGTGGCTGAGGCGCTGTCGGAGATGGAGCAGGGACGGCGGAGATGGTGAGGTCCGGAGGCGGAGCTGGACAAAACAGAGCAAAATTGCCGTGACAGAAAGAGAGAGCCAGAGATAGAGTGAGAGAGAGAGATAACCTGGTGGCCGGAGCAGGGACGGTGGCTGTGGTGACTGGCGAGGTCCGGTGGCCGGGTACGAGGCAGAGGACCAGAGACGCACGGAGGACCGAATGTGTACGAGGCTGTGAGGCGGGTACGGGTACGTGGCGTGGTGGTCGGCGAAGGAAGAGGCCGAGAAGAGAGGGACGGAAGAGAGCTGGGTGGACGGAGGAGAGGGTGGTCGGAGAAGGGAAGTTAGCAGAGAGGGAGAGTGAAAAAATGGTGTTTGAGCGGCTGGAGAAGAAAGGATCGCGACCTGGGTTTTTAAACAAACCCTAATCATCAGGTGCGACTTAATCGCACCTGATAACTCTTCAGGTGCGACTTGTCGCACCGGATTATAATTAAAAAAATAAAAATTTCATTCGCCACGTCAGATTAATGAAATAAAAGAAGGGGAGATGAGGCCCGCCTAAAAATTTAAAACTATCTGATGCGACAAAGTCGCACCTGAAAGTTTCAACATATTTTCAGGTGCGACTAGTCGCATCGGATTGTCAAAATCAAAAGCCAATTTGAGCGAATTTTTTCGGCATCTGATTGACTATCAGATGCGACTAGTCGCATCTAAAAGTTATTTAGATGCGACTAGTCGCATCTGATAGTCTTGCGCATCAGAAAATCAATTTTGTAGTAGTGTTTAAACAATAATCTTGCTCAAAAAGTCGAGCAACACATATTAAGTTTTTCCCAAAGGAAGGAACAAAATAAAAATTATTTAAATTTAAAGTTGTGTCTTCAAAAGACAGTGGCACAGATCCCACAGTCTTCGCCGACACCGAGCTCTCATCACCCCATCTGAAGGAGAAGTCACCTTCCTCTAAACTTTTGCTTTTCCTGAAACCAGTCAAGGAGCAACAAATATGGTTAGTAGCAGCGGAGTCAAGAATTCACGTTGATACATTATAAACTACTAAGCATGCTTCGGTAACAAGTACAATACCTTTTTCCTTAGTTTTGAGATAGGCAAGACAGTTCCTGCGCCAGTGTCCAGGTTCATTGCAGTGGTGGCACTTGTTGTTAGACTTGTCCACCTTAGGAACCCTAGGCTTCTTCTTCTTTTGAACCTTAGGTTGGTTCTTCTTCTCGGCCTTGAGAGGTCTCTTCTTAGATCCAGAGGTGGAGGCAGTATCATGTACCTCTCCTTGAGTCATCTTTTTCTTAGTGAGACCTTCAGCAGTGTGAAGCTCCTTCATAAGCTCGGTAACAGATACTCTAGCTTGTTCATGGAGTAGTTCAGCTTGAAGGTATCGAAAGATTCGGGAAGAGTTTCCCAGATCATGTCGATTTTGGTCTCCCCATCGATTTCGGATCCTAGGATTTCCATCTCATTTAGGTAACTAATGATCAGCATCATATGGTCCCTAACAGGAGTCCCAACCTTCATGCGACAGTTCATAAACTGTCTAACTGCTTGTTGTCTGGCCTGACGCCCTTGCCCTCCAAACATCTCATGGAGATTGTAGAGCATATCGGCGGCAGTCTCTATGTCACGATGTTGCTGTTGCAGCTCATTGTTCATCGATGCCAAAATATAGCCCCTCGCAATCTCATCGGCCGTCAAGGCGTCTTTTTCCTCTTGTGTCGAATCACCATTCGTTTGAGGACAGGGGCTGGTGAGTACCCATTTGTGCTTGTCCACGGTAAGGACTATGTCGATGTTACGTTTCCAGTCTACATAGTTCTCGCCTTTGAGTTTATTTGAAGAAATTATTGTGGAGAGAGGGTTGAGAGACATTATGCTGAAAAGTTGAAATAAGTTTATGATTAGTCTTTTGGTTTAGGATTTAAGTTTGTTTAAGTTTTTAGGATGAACAAGATAGAAAAAATCCAAAAGGTGTTATGAGCGAAATGACTCTCTACTCCTTCAAGGAAGGCTGCAAAAAGTCTCCTTTCATAAGTAAATGACTCATCATTAATGCATAGCCAAGATGTCAATACATCATATTTGACTAGCCACCTTATAAAAAAGTTTGATCACTCACATCCTTTCGCAGGGCCTCGAGGGAAGATTACTAGGGATTGAGTCTAAGTGTGTAACCAACCACTTAGTCTAAAAGATCGACTTTGAAAAACAATCCACCGAGGGGAGGCCTTGCCTCATTGTCTCACTCTCGGACGTAGCTCATTGAGTAATGATCAGAGCAAAGCACCGTTGAGTACTCTAATTTAAGAGAGGGCCACGAAGGCGACTCTTAGTCTGGAAACAACTACACTTTTCATTAGTGTTGGGGATCGTGGGTTGCAAACAACAATTATAATCCCCCCACTTAGTTTTTAGAGTTGACACATCGTCTCTTATAAATTCGGAAACACATTTCCTAGTTATAGAACGATAGAGTGAATTCTGGAAATTGAACCTTAGATCGACATGTTTCTAGGAAGAGCAGTGTTAGTGCATAATGGCAAAAGGTACATACTCAGACATTGTCCTATATTTTCTACTTGGGAAAATGTATGAAGGAAGTGTGAACTTCTAACTCATTCGAACACTTGAAGTTTTAGATTACACATCTTCTTACAGTTTTTCGACTAGTCTACGAGGAGACCTCCCACTTAAATTTTTTTAGAGCAAATAGATTTTGAACATAAGTGATATATATATATATATATATATATATATATATATAGTTTTGAAATTTTTTTGAAAACTTATTAGATTTGGATGACAAAATATTTTCAAGTTTGAAAGTGAAAACGGTTTTTCAAAATTCAAACTAGTTTTGTAAAATTTCAATTTCAAGTAAATATTCAAAAATCAAAACTTTTCAACCTTATAAATTATGTTTATAACATTTAGAAAAACATTTTTTCTCAAGGAAATTTTTCCATTTGAGTTCTAGAACTCCTGGAATGGCAGTTGGGATTCAGAATTCAAAAATTAAAATTTTCTAGAAATCCTGGAATTACGGGCAGGGAACACCTCAGAGTAAACATGCCGTAAACAGCTACTCCAATCACCAATTGAGCTAATTCCAACTGTTTTGGAAAGTAGACTCACCGACCTTTAATTTAGTTTAAGAACCATTCAAATCCAAGTTCCGAGTAGAAAGATACGTCCCTTTATCAGTAGGTATTTTTTAAGCTCAGACAAAATTTCGGTTGGGACTTAAATGCTAAAGATTTAACTGCAACAAAACGTTTCATTGAGTTGTCAAGTCTTTTAAGATGTGTCTTATTAACATATTAATAGTATAGCACAAGAGATAATAACAACAAAAATAAAACGAGCTAGTAAATAAGCAAAGCAAGCAAGACAATATTACTAGTCACAAAACTACCCGAAATTTCTCATACTTGTCAAAAAGTGATTTTACTCATGAAAAATTAAAAATGTTTAGAACTGATTCTAATGTGTTTTAATATCATCCCAAGGTTATAGAAAATCAACATGCTTTTTAATTTAAATACACGAGCAATAAATTAAAAAAAATCTAAAATAACAATTCTAGATAAACCATAACTCAAGTAAATTCAAGAAAACGATTCTCAAACTCATATTTCAAATTACATGTACATGCTAACACTTTGACCATAGCTCTGATACCATTTGTTGGAATAGATCTAGGGTTTAGAAAAAATTTATCGCTTCTAGCATGCGGCGAAATATAAAAAAATTATTTAAAACACGCAAAACGGTTTTACAACCTAGACAAAGCGCATGAACATATAGTTTAAAATTTTAAAACTACATTTAGTTTTTACTCGGTACCAACCTCGAATGGAGCTTGAACATTGAGAAGCCTTTGGAAGGTTGAAACTTTCGTCTCCCCACGCAGCTCGTCTCTCCCATTAGTTTCTTGAACCTATTGAGCAACCACAAAAGTTTCTACCACTAGAGTCTTAAGAGAATGGTTGGATTTACTGTGTGGGCACTTTTAAACACAATGACTCAAGAACAAGTCATAGAGCCAAAGAGCTCAAACAAATGCTAGGTCTAATGAGGACCTAGGTGTCAAAACAAAAGAACAACAAGTGTTAGAGAGAGAGAGAGAGGGGAGGCCAAAATTTGACTCTCAAGTCCTCGTGTCGACTCCAAGAGATATTCCTCGAGTCGATTCTTAACTCCTCGAGTCGAATCTAAAGTCTACTAATTGACTCTCAAGTCCTCGTGTTAACTCTATACAAGTCCCCGAGTTGACTCCCATGTCTTTGTGTCGACTCCAAGTAAGATTCCTTGAGTCGACTCTCAACTCTCCGAGTCGAATCCCAAGTCAACCAGTTGACTATCGAGTTCTCATGTCGACTCCCAAGTAAGATTCCTCGAGTTGACTCTCAACTCATCGAGTCGAATCTCAATTCCATGAATTGTCTCTCAAGTCCTCGTGTTGACTCCTAGAAGGATTCCTCGAGTAGACTTTCAACTCCTCGAGTCGAATCTCAAATCCATGAGTTGACTCTCAAGTCCTCGTGTTGACTCCAAGAAGGATTACTCGAGTCCACTCTCAACTCCTGGAGTTGAATCTAAAGTCCACAAGTTGACTCTCTAGTCTTCGTGTCTACCTAGGAGCATATCCATGATTTGACTCTCAAGTCCTCATGACAAATTAGGGGCAAATGCACAAGATTTCTCTCGAGTCCTCGTGTCGACACGTGACCAAGTCCACAAGTTAACTCTCAAGTCCTTGTATTGAGTCAAGAACAAGTCCATGAGTTTACTCTCAAATCATCATGTAGACTCCAAGGAAGATTTCTCGAGTCGACTCTTGACTTCTCGAGTCGAATCTCAAGTCCACGAGTTGACTCGCATATCCTCGTGTCGATTCCATGTAAGATTCCTAGAGTCGACTCTCTACACCTCAAGTCGAGTTCAAGTCCATGAGTTGAATACAATGTCCTCGTGTCAATTCCACCTAAGTCCACGAGTCAATCGTTAAAATCTCGTGTCAACTCAAGTCAAGCCCTCGAGTCGAATCCGACGTCTTTGACTAGACTCCAAGAAAGATTCCTCAAGAAAACTCTCGAGTCTTGAAGTCGAATTTCAAGTCCAAGAGTCAATTAACAAGTCCTCGTGTCGTCTCCAGGTAAGATTCCTCGATTCGACTCTCTAGTCATCGAGTCGAGATTGAGTTGACTTTCATGCCCTCGTGTCGAGTCCACATAACTCAACGAATCGACCGTCTTGTCCTCGTATCGACTCAATTAAAGTCATTGAGTCTACTCTGACGTCTTCAAGAAGACTCCAAGAAAGATTCCTTGAGTCGACTCTTGAGTCCTCGAGTCAATCTCAACTCCGCCTAAGCCTTCTTTCATGACGCAAAAAAGGCGTCTCTCACGAGGCACTTATGTCGTCTTTCACAATGCACTAAAGCCGTCCCTCGCGACGCACTAAAGCCGTCTCTCACGATGCACTTAATCTAAATCTCACGACACAATAAAGCTGTCTCTCGTGACACACTAAAGCCGTCCCTCACAACAGACTTAGGCTTGCTCTCATGACGCTCTAAAGTCATCCATCACGATGCACTTAAGCTGCATCTCATGACGCATTAAAGCCATTCCTCGCGACGCAGTAAATCCTTCTTTCACGACGCACTTAAGCCACCCATCAAAACGCATGAAAGCCGTCCCTCGCAACACGCTAAAGTTCTCTCTTACGGCGCACTAAAGTCGTCTCTTATTATGCACAAAAGCCATCCCTTGTGACGCTCTAAAGCTGACTTTCACGATGCATTAAAGCTATCCCTTGCGATGCATAAAATAGTCCCTCGTGACGCACTACAGCCGTCACTCGTGACACACTAAAGCCATCCTCGCAATGCACTAAATCCGTCCCTCGCAATGCAGTTACGCCGTCCTCGCAATGCACTAAATCCGTCCCTCGCAATGCAGTTATGCCATCCCTTGTGACGTATTTAAGCTGTCTCTCACAATGTAACATCTCTTACGATGTATAAAGCCGCCTTTATTGACGCATAAAATTGTCGTCAACGACGTGCCTTATGATGTCTTCCACGACGTACCTTAAGCCTTCTTTCTTTACACACCTTAAGCCATCCATACTGGGGGGTTAATGTTATGTGTCGTTTTCCCACCGAGAGAAATGAGACCCACATACAAAGAGACAAGGCCAACGAGAGTAATTCTTGGCACCGGAGAGCAAGAGCTCAAACACGAGGTTGAACAGAGGCTTGGGACATGACTCCACATTTCGGTCTGAGTTGTGGCCGGCCCGGGGTACATGACCAGGTGGCGTGGGTCATAATCAGCCAACCGGGGTCACATGACCGGCTTGGGTCACTTAACCGGCATGGGTCACATTGCCGACTAGCCTTTCTGACCTTGGTCGGCCCCACCTGACCGGCCTATCAGCCTTGGCTGGCCTTTTGCCTTGGCATGCCCCTGCCTGACGAGTCTCCCAGCCTTAGTCGGCCTTCTGATCTTGGCTAGCGTTTGCCTGACTGGTCTCCTGGCCTTAGCCGGCCTCCCTACCTTGGACAAACTTTGCCTCTAACCGGCCTCATCGCCTTGGTGTGTTCTTTGATCCCGGTGTCAACTTGACACCGACCAGTCTTTTGACACCGGTCAGTCCACCTTGGAGCAGAAGTCCGGTCACGTATGTCGGTCCCTTGACTCAGTGACCGGCCCCTCAAGCATAAGGTCGATCCAGTCTTTCTTGTCGGTCCTTTGACTCAATGACCGGCCCCTTGACGCCTTTTGGCCGCCTCCCTGATGCAGCCGGCCGGCCTCTTGGCATGGTCGGCCTGCCCTCACCTGGCCGGCCCATTGGCACATGGACGACAAGGCCACCTATATCATTCCTACCTAAGGCAAGGACAATGAGTCTTTGAAGCCTCCAACACCTATAAATACCCCTTCTCCGTGAGGGAGAGGTAAAGAAAACTCTCTACACCTAACTCTGCTAAAAGTGCTTATCATTGACTTTTCTCTTGAGATTCATAAACACCCAATGCAATCACACTAATGTTGAGCGTCGGAGAGCGCGCCAGAGATACTGCATCCGCGTCCCAATAGCTGAAGTGTTCTTTGTCTCTCAAGAGCACATAAGGATAACTAGAGCATCCTCATAACTTGGGCATACTCAAAGGCGGAGCATCCTCATAGTTTGAGGGTAACAATAGCTAGAGCATACTCATAGCTGAGCGTAACCGTAAATGGAGCACACCCATAGCTAGAGCGAACTCAAGAACTAATCAATAATTCCTCTACGCGGAGCTTAAGTTGGAGATTCTTATACCAATTTGGCCTTAGTACGATCATAGGGCCGGCCCTAGATCGAATTACTCTGGTTTTTAATGTTGATCCATTTTCAAGCATTAACAATTAAGAGCTAAGTACTTAGGAGGGGTGCGATATAGCGGAAGATTTAATTTCGATTGGTTGATCACCTTATACTTGTGCTTAATTTTGGGGTTATTTGTAGAATTCAAGGGAGCTGGGTTCTTACACATCACTAGTTTACTCTAGTTATCTAGTTAGTGAATCCACATGCTTATTTAGAAACCAAGAGTTAATAAATGCGCGAGCTCTACCATATTCCTCATTCTTCTACCTAGATCTATAGAAAGACAAGAAGGTGCGTGTAGTTGTTTGAAATCTCACGTTAATTGTGGTTATTTGTTTTATTAGGATCCAAGCCGAGAGGCAGTTTGTCAAATAATTACGTCAATTTCAACTCGAGAGAGATTAAGGGATAACTGAGACGAATTTAGACTAATCCTTCCTAATCTAGACCATACTTAGAATCCTCAACCTAACCAATCAAATCAATAATCCAACAAAATTATGACCCTTCCCATTTAATCATCATTTTCAAATCACTTTTAATCACTTTTTACATTTTATTTTTGTTTTAAATAAAAAATAAAAAGCCCCATCTATACTCTATTTCCTAATTCAAAGAGTTTTTCAGTTAATTTACATGAAAAAAATTAGAGCTCATTCCTCGTGAGATCAATATCCATGCTCTACGCACATTTATTACTTGACGACACGCACGCTTGCTTCGTCGGAGTTTTTTCGTAAAACAAAAAATTGACCATCAAATATAATATAAAATCATTATAGAAAACATAAAAGCACCTTAAACCGACAATCACATATTCCTATAATTAATGGAAATTTATTATAACCATATATTTGCAAAATCAATTACGTAATTAAATTAATAACGATAATTAATTAAGAAAATAAAAAAGATAGTTATAAAAATACAGAGGACAAAATCATAAAGAAAAAAAATACTGAAATTCTGTTTATTCAGAGACAAGATGTCGCATGCAATATAGATTCGATGTATGCGATAATCTGTTTTGATGCAATGGATGAATAATTAAAAGACAGTGCGTTAAATTAAAATGACACAGAGAATGATAAAGTCCGGTGCAACGTCAGCTACTCTAGGTAGTAGTGTTCCTAGTAGAAAAGAAATTCACTAATCAATAAGTAGTCTATAGTACAACAAGGCCCCTTCCCTATTACTCTTCGTGAATTCCTAATCAGACTCCTCTTGAATCTGAGATCCTCTCAATTCCACTCTCAAACACACTCCCGATGTTTGGTATTCAACGGAATCTGAGTTCCCTCAATTTCGCTCTCAAACACTCTTCTAGTGTTTGGTATTCTTCGATGTCAACGCTAGTGAAAGTTCAATAAGGAAATCACAAAATCCAAAAGAAATTCTAAAGCTTAATAAGATAATGAATAGCATACATAGTATTACCACACAATTAGTTTTCCAACCCGCTAGTCGTGGACGCCTAAGAACCCTAATTATGTGAATGAATGCGTCAAAGAACCACTAAGGATAGAGGCTCTCTTTTATAGTGGTCTACATCTCTGGAAGTCGAAAATAGGGTTTCTTTACCCATTCACGCGAATAAAATAAATGCAGAAAGTATACATCTCTCAATTTTTGCGAAATAGGAAACTTACCAATAATATAGTTTTGCGAATAGTGGCCAACATGTCTCAACATATCCCGGAGCATGTTGTAAGACATCTTGCAGAACAAACTTGCAATAGAAAATAAGCTAATAACACACGTAACAACAAACTCCACCTTTGGCTATTTTTTAGGCAAGCTCTTCCAGAGAAGTACTCATTAGATAAAGTCTCAATAGAAAAATAAGTGACAAATTAACTACATGTCCCACTGATTGCCTAAAAACAGTCCACGTGCAAGGATAAACCAAGACAAATGGAGGCACAAATATGATAAACACACAAGAGTATTGAAGCAAATACTAGAAGCAAACGTACATTAGGATGAAGAGATCTGAACACACATACCAGAAGAGGAGAGGCTGATCAATACACATCAGCCAAGATACAATAATGACCTAAATCAAGAGCAAGAAGAACACAACAACTATCAAAATATCAAGATAATATTAACCAAGAACATAACATAACATGAGATGGAGAAGCAGCAGAACTCCCCTCATCATCATCTTCATCTTCAATCTTTTCACCTTCATCATCTTCATTATTAGTACGAACACTCGGGATCATGACCTTGATCAACCTTTCACAAACCGCATTCCGTCGAGAAGAGTAATCAATAATGTCTTGGAGAACAGAGACCTCATGAACAAGAGCTTTGAGAATGTCACTCTACACAGCCCCAGTCAAGGGAGCCACAGCAAGAGTTTCACCAAAGTCGACAAATGTCGCAGTAGATGGCCTGACAATGTCACGTGCATGTTTTCCTTCAAGCAAATTTTTTTACTGAAGATAAGCTTTCCCGAAACGACTCATTTGAGAAAGAAGGATCCCAAAAATGAAAGAAAGCTTCACAACATAGGACTCGGCATGTCTCACCATATGATCATAGAAAAATTCCTCAAAATCAAAGCCGGAATGAGTTCCCATCACCATAAAAAAAAACTAGAATATGAACACACCAGCACAAGAGCAAATATCCTAATGTTTTATAGACCCAAGCAAACACACCAAATGCTAGGGGACAGAGAACTAGACGTATCATCTTCATCATCATAATCATTGGACGATTCTGAAACAGCAACAATTTCGTCTTCTTGAGCACCACCGGTGTCTTCAGAAAGACGGGCATGCTGCGAGAAGGAAGCACCATCCTTGCAAACAACATTAGCCAATAGCATGTTCAATGTTTCACACATGGCTTTCTGATGAGAAGATGAGTCAATGATCTCTTCAAAACACTACCCCCGTGAATCAAGGCTTTCATAACATGACGACGTAAATGCCCAAACATAGAGGCTACATCAAGAACTCCATCACTTGTATCCAATTTAACTCTGACTGAAGGCCCACAAGATGGTCTAACAATGTCAAAGGCATGTTTTCCCTCAAACAGCATGGGACCAAAATTCAGCTTTTTGGGAACCGCACCAACAACATCATCATCACCACGAAAAAATCTCTCTTTTTTGGGACGAGAATTCCGGTGATCAAAGAAGGAGAGCCAATAGGCAGCTTGAAAGCATAGCACTCTACACATTCCAATACATGATAGATAATAGACTGCCCAAAATCAAGAGCAACACGTGTACCCGTCTGATAAACAAGAGACTGGGTAACACCTGAGCCATAAGAAGATGGGGCCCATTTAGCAATTTCAATCCTATTGAGGACTGGATACTTAGCACCCAAAAATGGAGAAGGCAACAATCCATTCTTCCGCCAAACATTCTTGTCATCTCTAGACATCACATATACAATAGTCTTCATGGAGGACAGACTATTGGCATAGATGATCCTACCTCGCCCTAGGAAGTCATTAATAACAACCGGAGATGAAACAAAACAAAGACCTCTCATGTGCATCTTTCCGAAGTTATGACTCTCAGGTATGTAGAGATTGATAGGTAGATTCAGTAAGTGCATTCTCATCACCAACCACATTAGGCACAAACTCAGTAAGTGCCTTTATAGAACATTTCTCCAAAGCAGTCTCAGTAGAAAAATGTTCATAAAGAAGATGTGCAAGATTCTTGACATTAAGATCAGCATACTGAGAATGATTCTCAATAGAAGACAAAACCGCAACAATAGACAAATCACAAATGGCATCAAATACAGTTACACTTGGGGGATCTGGGGCATCCAAAGTCCTATTACCAACGTCTTTTTCAACATCGCCTCTAGCAGCCATATCATCTTTGGTCTCTTCATAATCATCACCTGAATTAGAGACAGTGGGAACATACTTACCTCGAACCATCACAAGGGGACTGATCCTTAGTTGAAAAGGGGGGGGGGGGGGGGAGGTGGTCTCTTCATAATCATCACCCGAATTAGAGACAGTGGGAGCATACTTACCTCGAACCATCACAAGGGGACTGATCCTTAGTTGAAGGGGGGGGGGGGGAGGTGTTGAATTGATCCTCAATCAAAAGAGATGAAAGAATTGTTTTCTCTTTAGAGGAGATGCTGCGGGGCACACCGCTAGTGATATCAGCCATAGACAAGACCACATTCTTCAGCTTCATTGTATTTTTCTAAGTAAAGAGTCTTCCCTTATGTGTGGGAATTACCTTAGCTAATGCAACTCCGGAGTGACCATCTCCACCAATACCAGAGGTCATTCCCAGCACATGAACAATGTGCGTGTTCATATCTCCATCTGTAGCTTTCTTCGCGACCATCTTCTTCTTCAAAGGAATCTCCACACGGGTAGTGGTCCTAGCGACACTTCTTGCTCTCACCATTCTCAACAAATATAGTAAGAGAATATGAACAATTTGGGAAACACAAACACGCAAAGAAGCAATCACAATTTTCACACAAAGTGAAAGCAAAATTTTGATAAAAGTCAAGTTGTGAAAATTCAAAATATAAGAGGCTGCAATTAACCTCTTCGAGAAATAAATTGTCTCTTGTGTGAACTGACAGACATAGAAGCTCATAACGATGTCGCATATACTGTTAGGCCAAGAATAACATCGGGCCCAAATACAAATCAGAGACAATTGAAACACACTAAAACATTGTCCATGGGCAAGGAAGAAAATTGAGCCGATGAAAAAAATCGAATAATACGAGAAATGTTGTCGTGCAATCGAATGGGCCAACCAGATAAATGAGCCGATAAAAAACATCGAGAATAAATCAAAGCACTACCATTTCTTCGAATTAGCTAACCAGATAAATTGATCCATGAACAATAAAGAGAGACACGCATATATCAACTACTTGGTCAAATGGGCCAACCGGATAAATGGGGCCACAGACAGCAACACGGCCCTAGACCCAGTAATTACTACAAATTTATCACACATAGACCAAGAGCTGAGCAAGGATTCACAAACTAAATAGCATGACGAATAAAATGCTGAATATGATTCTTGGAAATACTGACGACACTCGTGTTGTCGCAGTACAACATCACGACATCTTGCGGTACATCATACTGAACTACAAATCAGAGATGTTTAATCCACAAGAACTGAGTGTAACTACATCCAGCGGTAATATATTTAGTCTTGGCAATAGACAAAGAGACACAAATCTGCTACTTACTGAACTACAAATCAAATTATTCCCATGAAATAAATAACCACCAAGTGTTCTTTTCATATCTTCAGCATTCACAGCACAATCAGCGTCACAACAAACATCCAGAGTGGATTTGGTATCAAAAGAATACAAGGGACTATACTCATCAATACTAGCAATGTATTTGATGATGCGTTTGACCTGAGTGAGATGACTAACCTTTGAGTTTCCGTGATATCTAACACAGACTCCAACATAAATTGTTATAATAGGCCCGCGGGCTATGAGATAAGGCAAGCTCTTAATCATGCTTTCATAAGTAATGTCAGCCACATTGTCAGAAACATCTTTCGTGACATCAGTACTACGAGGTGCACAGTCCTCATCATCCAAGCTCTCAATATCTACATGGTTGTCTATCATAGATCTAACAATGGACTTTCTCCCCCTCCAGATATCATAACGAGTGGTTGAGAAAGCCGGACAAACATACATTCCATTAAAAGTATGACAAGAATTATAAAGTGTTTCAACCCAAACGTGGTGAGGAAGATCTTTGGCATGGATTATCACTTTGCCCTCTTCTTGTATACTACGATTCTTTCGCTCAACAAAACCGTTCTGCAGAGAGGTAATGAGAACATATATATCACAAGAGATAATTTAAGAGTTGCAGAACAAGGAGAAGCTAGAGTTCACAGACTCTCTTCCATGATCACTTCAACTTCACACAATGTTCCTAGTACTTTCACCTTTTTCACGTTGATATCCCACCGGACACTCACTACCGCTTTTTCTTTCTTCAATTTTGAGCTTAGGAATGCCCACGATATTCTTATCAGAGATGATCTTCTTCATGCTTCTCAGATTCATATGACCAAGCTTTTGGTGCCACAGTTTAGTTCCTTTAACCTTTGAGATAAGGTAAGGTTGACTTTGAGAATCTTTGCTACGAGACCACATGTAACAATTATCAGGGGATCAGAATCCCTTCATAAGCTCAGCTTGCTTCTTGTCAGAAACAATACACTCTTAACGAGTAAAGTTAATAAGCATGTCTTGATCACAAATTTTACTAATGCTGATAACATTAACAGTAAGACCATCAACTAATAAAGCATCTTTCAAGTAAGGGAGATCAGGGTAATTAAGCTGACATTTACCAATAATTCTAGCTTCAACACCATCACCGAAGGTAACATAGAAATTTGAGTATGACTTAATGTTGGTAAAATAGCTTTTAACACCAATTATGTGGTGAGAGCAATCATTATCAAAGTACAAATCTTCATTGGTTGAATCATGAAGAGAGGTGTAGGCAATGTTAGCCGATAATCAGCTTTAACTTTCCAAACTTTATGAGAATTAGGAGTCTGCGTAGGCTAGCGTTTTTGGGAGAATTGAGTTCGGTGAAGATTCCTCACATAAAGACAATAACAAAAAGGACGTATATGACCATGTCGACCACGATAGAGACAGATCCAACGAGATCTGTAGAAGACCTCATTGATCTAATAATAGGCTGATGATGAAATTTGCATTCATGCATGTCAGCGCCAGATGTTTGAGTCATCTTGGGAAGCATCTGTTCAGTTCTCTTCTGATTGGGAGGAACAAAGGTGATCTTGGAGCTGGAACCACCACGAGTGTAACTAAGCCCTATCATGTCATTTGCAGGCTTGCCAACAGTGAGAATCTTATCAAGATTATCAGTGCTTGAGTTTAGCATCCTCATAGACTTAATCATCACCTCAAGTTTTGAGTTAAGACGACTCACTTCACGTTTCAAATCAACAATAGTCTCCATCATCCTGATCTTATCTCCTGTAATAGACTCAATCATCCACTTTTGCTTTCCAGAACTTGTGATTCTTCTTTTCACTTAGAGTAAAGAACTTTGTAAGATTATGCAAGAACTTCACCAATAAGTTCATCATCATCATCATTAGTGAGAACACATTCAAGAGAATTATCTAAAATTTATGATAGAGGAAGCGAATGCAACAAAATTTCTTATATTATCGGATTCACTTTCGTTGGATCCATCATCGGACAGTGTAGCATTATAGCCTCTTTTTTGCTTCCTCAAAAAGTTGGGGGCATTTTTATGTATATGTCCATACCCTTCCACATTCATGACACTGAATCCCTCTAGAGTTGTTGGAATTATTAAATTGTTCACCATCACGCCCATTTATTTGAGAACTTCCTCCGTTTTGGTAATGTTGTTGAGGAGGATTGTCTCTGACAACATGAGCGACATTCTTCCCAGACAGCTTGTCAAGTCTTCCTATCACACTATTATAATTCTTGACAAGCATAACAATGGTTTCATTAACTTCATCATTAGTTTCAAAACATACATGCTCCTTCCCTGGTATCATCCATCTCAAATAGAAAAAGGTCAACAACACAAGGTAATCACCCCAAGATATGGGTGTCCGCTTTGATACCAAATGAAATTATGTTTATTCAGAGACAGGATGTCGCACACAATGTAGAGTCAATGTACGCGACAATCTGTTCCGATGAAATGGATGGATAAGTAAAAGACAGTGCATTCAATCAAAATGACACAGAGAATGGTAACTCAGTTCGGTGCAACGTTACCCACTCTGGAGGCATTGTGCCCAGTGGAAAGGAAATTCACTAATCAATAAGTAGTCAATAGTATAACAATAGACTTACATTAACGATCCTCGCTCCAAGGCCCATTTCCTAATACTACTCGTGAATTCCTAATCAGACCCCTTGAACTTGAGATCCTCTCAATTCCACTCTCAAACACCCTCCCGGTGTTTTGTATTCAACAGAATCTGAACTCCTCTCAATTCCTCTCTCAAACACTCTTCCGGTGGGTGTTTGGTATTCTTCGATGTCAATGCTCGTGAAACTTCAATCACGAAATCACAAAATCCAAAAGAAACTCTAACACTTAATAAGATAATGAATAACGTACAGAGTATTACACTGCAACCACCACACAATTAGTTTCCCAACTCGCCAGTCTTGCACGTCCAAAAACCCTAATTGTGTGAATGAATGCATCAAAGGACCACTAAGGGCATAGGCTCTCTTTTATAGTGGTCTACATCTTGATCCGTTGTAGACCCTTCTGGCCGCGGCGCGAAATATACGTCGTCGCGGCGATGTGTATTTCGCACCGCAGCGAGAAAGTTATACAACGGATTAACCCATAAAACAGAAATAATTCGGCGCGGCAAGAATTAACCCATAAAACAGAAATAATTCTCCGCGGCGATGTATAGTTTTCACCGCGGCGAGCAAGCTCTATAACAGATAAATATTCGTTGTAGAATATCTCGCCGTGGCTAGAAATATATATCGTTGCGGCGAGAAAGTTTGGAATTTTTTAAAATTGTACAATGGAACTATACCGTTGTAAAATCTTCTACAACGGATGTGTATTCTACTACTATTTATAAGCGTTGTACGTAGGATCTCAGTTTTGAACTAGTGATAAATCTTAACTTGGTTGGGTTTTAGTGGAATAAACCAAAACATGTTTCGTGGAATCGGGGAGTAAACGCCTCTCTCTCTCTCTCTCTGTGCGCGCGCTCGCGTGTGTGTGTGACAGATTCGGCCAAAATTCCAAGGCCTTAGAATGAATTGTAAGCCACAAAAGGTAAACATAGGCTTTTTTGTACATTTAAATTTTGAAATTCCAATATATATGGTTGTAACCAATAAGGATGGCCGGTATTTTTGGTGGACTCCGTGGCTGAGATCATTAAGAGAAGACATCACAGTTATAGCGCTCAAGAAATCACCGTAAGAGCCCAAGAGGTTGTTTTTTGGCGGCAAGCGAGTAACATTCGTCGAGGCGCGTAACTAAAAGGCACAACATGAAAACACTTCTTTCCGTGCTAGCTTGTGTGTTGCCTCCACGTGCTGTTCAAGGACCGGCTAGCGGTCGACGCCAAACAAGATGGTTGCATGTCGACAACTAACATCGTCGCAAGTTCAAACTCATTTTTTATATATAATTGTATGAACTAAATATTTTATTCATAATAGATTTTGTCTTAGTTAACACAACCAGCAAAGTTGCAAAACAATATTCAGCACGTGGACGGGCAACACACAAGCTATTATTACGCATTCTATAATTATATATATACTAACTAAGACAAATAAAAGAATGAGTAATATTTATTCTTTTATTTAATTTTATTATCTTAGTTAGTATATATATAATTATTACTTGTTCTATTATGTTAGATAGGATAAAATAAAATCCCAACTTAATAATTTAAATCTTATAGTTTAGATGATGTTTGTTTAATAAAATATTTTAACTACGAAATTAACTTTGTAGATTACATTTTTATGATTAAAGTAAACCTTAACAGTTGAGTTTTAAAAAATAACAAAATATTTCCATGGAAATTTCATTGGGATAGTGGTGTACCTCAAGATGGTGGTGTACCAAATTTTATTGGGATGGTGGGAAATTCCAACGAGCCTTGTAGATTAATTAAATTTATTGAAAGCTCGCTTATGTTTAGGTGATAATTTTAGTACTTGATATTAGGCCTGTACATCGGGTTGGGTTATTCGGGTTAGTACATTTCATGAACCCGACCCGAAATCTTCGGTTTGTCATTTTTCTAACTCAACCCAAACCGTCTATGGTACTGAAACCAAACCAACCCGAACCGATATTAATCGGGTTGGTTTGGTTTGATTTATTTGGGGTGGTTTAAGTCGGGTTGTTCGGATTAATTTGTCACAACAAATGTACAAAATAGAATCGTTGAATCAAATTCATAAAAAAAAATCATGCAAATACTAAGCATAAATAAATTATGTCTCATCTCAAATTTCATACTCTATAAAAATCTAGACCTCGTAAAAAATATGTAAAGTAACAAAAAAACGAGTTGTTGAAACTAATATAAGTAAGTCTTTATGATCATATTGAGTCTACTTATATTATCTATTTATCAACTGTCGTGAGCATAAAAAAAAACCTATAAAATAATTAATTAATTTAAAAATGCATTTATATTCTTATTTTAAAACCATAAAGCATATGGTGTATTTTTTGTTATTTTACCTTGATAACATTTTTCATTTTTTTAGAGAAATTTTTTTTATTTTAACGGGATCGAGTTGGTTTGGTTCAACCCAATCTCATGACGATCAAAAACCAAACCAACCCGAAACACTTGAGGGTTGGGTTGGTTTCAACCCAAATTTTTTCGGGTTGTAATGAGGCGGGTTAGAAAATAGTGCGGTTTGGTTTGGGTGATCGGGTTGTTTGGTTTGTCGGTTCTCATGAACACCCCTACTTAATATTTAAAAATTTATTTGTCAAAACTCGTTTTAAGAATCTTAAATGTGTTGTAGTTAAACTATGAAAGTGAATTTGTAACAAATTTTATATTATTACAAGGTATTCTAGTCCATCTTCATCTTATGAGAGTTGATTTTGGGACAATGGCCTTAATATAGGCTAATTTAACACAAGTAAAAGAAAAAAAAATTCTAATTAAATCATGTGGTTAATCCACTAAAAATTTCGGGACTGCACTCTTGATATTAATAAAATTACTATATATATATATATATATATATATATATATATATATTTACAAGTTTCCATTCTATTTGATCACTATACCTTCAAGTCATTTATGATTACTTAAGTATGCACAGCACAATCTATCGATTATAGAATCAATTATTTAGTGTGTAGAGATTGACTTTCTTTTAGGGGGGTTTCAAATTCCGTAAACCTAAATCAATTTATGTACCGATCATATTACAAAATCCCAAACATGAGTAAAAAAGCTTGTGATTAGATATGAAAGAATAAATTAAAGCGTCAGAGAATATGTGCATGAGGTCCAGGACCAGTTCATGAATAGAATAATCCTCATTTTGACAATCATATTGACTTCAATTACGTGTGTCGTAATGATTCTTCAAACGACGCATCTAATCTGAGTTTATCTAAGTCATGTACACGAATTGCTCCCACAAGTGAACCTAAACTACGTGCTAAACATATGATCTAATCATCTAGACATAATTAATCATTAACCAAGTTTAAGGTTTCCACCGGGAGTTATATGTTTTATACTCATGAATAACATCTAATCTAGTTTACGCATAAGGCTATTGATTTAATAAATGTTTCTAAATCAAATATGAAAGAAGGTCATTATATATCGAACAATGATTATAATACTCTTCTCGTAGGCCATACATCATAACACGAAGGAGGCTCAAGACTTGGCGTTGGGCCCAAAGGTGAAAAAACATAGTGGTGTCTTTGACTCACGAAGGAGGGATGGGCAAGCGGATTACTTGGCTTAAGAAGGCTCGGCTTCAAAATTTGATTCGGGACAAAGGTTGAGACCCAACATGAAGGAGACTCGGCAACAATGATGTGTGAGATTTCCGAGTGTTCGAGGTCAAGTGCAAGGATTTTGAGTGTGCTATGTGGACGAGAATGGCTAGCTTAAGGGCTTGATCCGTCGAGAGGCTGGTTGAGGACGTATCGCCAATGAATTTTTCGAGGATGCTTTTTAAAGGGCTGGCAAAGGACTCTCTCAAAGACGCCTAGAGAGCTCGCTGAGTGCGTCGACTGAGGTGCCTCACTGAGTGCGTCCGCTGAAGGGACCATACCGAGGGCAATATCTGGCAGGCCTTTCTGAGCTTGTATTTGAGGAGCCTAACCTAGCCTGATGGTCTAGGGCCCTTTCTGAGTGGCTCGATCCCTGAGTGCTATGGCGGATAGGCCTCACCATGAAGCTTGTCGAGCTATCTTGCCAAGGTCAATGGCAAAAGGACATCTCCAATAATTTTTTCCGGTGAGCTGGCTGAGTGTGACTGTTAAAGTATCATGGGGTTCCATCTTAAACCCAATTGGCAATATGAGGAGTAACCCTGTAGGATTTCATAACATTTATTTGCATATCAAATATATTAAGTACCGTATATTTGATCTATTATATCAAGCAAATACATGTTATGACAAATCTCATATTTATGGCCTATTAAATCCCATTATTTCAGCCACAAATCAATGCCATAATAGCTCTCATTTCCGCTTTTCTTTGATGGAAGAATAATGGTTATAAATTGAGAGGTTGAGTTTTGGTCCCTAAGCCGATAATCTCATTCATAAAACACACACCATCTAGTTTCGAGATTACCACGGTTTAGAAGAGCAAAACTTCGTTTTCGTGTTCATTGGGACGCCGCCGCCGACGTTCCGAGTCACCGTTAAAGCTCCGACGATATTCCGATAACAATGGCCGGAGGTAAACGCTTGATCCATTTCGCTTCCGCTTTAGGGTTCATGTTTCTAATCATATATGTTCGGATTAGAGACTGTTAAATCTTACATTTGGTATCAGAGCATCACATAACCTCTACCTTGTTTTTCAATTTTTTTTCCATATTCTCGTGTGTTTATGTTTTTTGCGTTTTTCGACGTCAAAATGTTAATATTATTATGGAAATCTTTTGGAAAATTGTTTCTGATTCTTTTGGATTTTGAATCGCTCAATTCGGTGCTAAAATGAGGGAGAAACCGTCGGGTTTTTTAACCGGGTTCGCGGGTTTTTATCAGAAAAACGGGTGAAGAAGATGACTTTTACGACATGTCTTTTTCCCTTTGTTTAAAATAAAGTTGTCGTTTGGTTTTTATCTGTTTTGAGCATCTGTTGTTATGTTTTTGGATGCCGTAGACAATTGCTCCTTTGGGCCTGTTGTTTGGGCTTGCTACTAAGCATTAGCTGATGGTTTTTGAACGTGCATAGGGTCCCAACGTGGTTACATATGCATGGCATAATACACTGTTTTAAATAAAAAGATGAATGTGCAGGATTCATTTTTTTGTTTTTTGCTTGGACCTTTATCATTTTTTTTATTTATTTATTAAGAATATGATTTATTGTCATATTATATAGAAAATAAAATAAATTGATACATGTTATTAATTTTTATTTAGAATCTGTATGCAAATATTTAGTTTTAAATTTATATTGTGTTAATATGTCATTTATTTAGAAGTTATATGATGTATAATTTTATTATTATTTGAGACACACATATAATATTTAGCAATGACTAGCACAATATTATTTATTTAGTCTTTATTTATTGTTTGTGATTGATATGGTCTTAATTAATTAAAGAATAGCCACATCATCTTTAATTAATTTAGATTGTATATTTAGAATTAATATCACATAAAAAAAACAATAATTGTGGTTAATCATATGCTATATTATGAAATCTACCCACGGGAATTTTATAATATTTGTATGATTAATTAGGATAAAATATCAAATTATATTTCCTAATTAACCCACATGTATTAGGAAAAGGAACATAGTTTGATAGTTTTATCATAATCGTGTGAATCTAATTGAATTAGAACTTTAGCCCACATGCAAGTTTTATGTCTCTAGATTCATAGAGTAAAACATGTTTTGCATTGGTAAATCATGATATAGTTATTTTCTTCAAAACATATTTTAATAAGCATGTTTAATTTATGTAAATTGCAGCTAGTCAAACTGTAGGTTACTCTTATGTTAAATGTGATGTTCCTGAACTCAAAGGGGACAATTTTAAGGTCTGGAAAGAGGAGTTCTCCTTCAACTAGGATGGATGGATATTGACTATGCCATAAGGAAGCCTGGACCTCCCGCAATTACTGAGGAGAGTACCCCAGATCAGGTTGATCTTTATGAAAAGTGGGAGCGATCTAATTGCCTCTGCGTTATGTTCATAAAGACCAAAGTATCTGCTGGGATTAGGGGTTCAATTGAGCAATATGACAAAGTTCGTCTCTTAATGAAAGCAATAGATGATCAATTTGTCACTTCAGATAAGGCTTTGGCAAGTACTCTTATCATGCAGTTCTCATCCATGAAGCTCACTGGACTAGGAGGTATGCGTGATTATATCATGCGCATGAGGGATATTGCGGCCCAATTAAAGACGTTGGAAGTTGAAATGTCTGAAACCTTTCTGGTTCACTTCATTCTGTGCACTCTGCCCCAGCAATATGGCCCATTTAAGATTTCTTATAACACACATAAAGATAAATGGTCAATTAATGAACTTATGACCATGTGTGTTCAAGAAGAGCATAGGCTGGCTATGGAAGAGGGTGAGAAAGTGAATCTGACTTTCACTGAAAGGAAGAAGAAAGATCGTGCCAAAGACAAAGGCAAGATCCCTGTCAAACCGGACATAGAGAAAGAGTCAAAGTGTTTCTTTTGCAAGAAGAAAGGACACATGAAGAAAGAATGCTCTAAGTTCAAAAATTGGCTTGACAAGAAAGGTATTCAACTTTCGTTTGTATGTTATGAATCAAATCTAACTGATGTTGGTCATAATACTTGGTGGATTGACTCTGGTTCTTCAATCCATGTTTCAAATACCTTGCAGGGTATGCAAAACTTACGGAAGCCAGTGGGAAGTGAGCACTACATCCTTTCAGGAGGTAGGATGAGCTCGCATGTGGAGGCTGTCGGTTCTTGCGATTTGGTGTTAAGTAGTGGCTTTATTTTGCGTTTAGAAAAGACCGTTTATGTTCCTAGTTTTTCAAGGAATTTAATTTCAGTTTCAAGACTTATGCCTCTTGGTTTTGACTTTAACTTTTCGGATAATGGTTTTACATTATTAAATAAATCCGAAATTGTTGGTTATGGTACACTGTCTGGTGGTCTTTATTCAATTACATTGCAAAATGATGTTGCTAATAACTCTTTAAACGTTACTGCTGGGTTGAAGCGTTGTATTATGAATGAAAATTCTTCTCTATTGTGGCACCGGAGATTGGGACATATCTCCATTTTGAGAATTAAAAGGTTAGTGAATGAGGGAGTACTTAGTGCTCTTGATTTTACCGACTTTGAGACCTGTGTGGATTGCATTAAGGGAAAGCAAACCAACAAGTCTAAAAAGGGTGCAAAGAGAAGTACTGATTTGTTAGAAATCATACATACAGACATTTGTTGTCCTGACATGGATGCAAGTAGTCCAAAATACTTTATCACTTTCATAGATGATTTCTCACGATATATGTATCTCTATTTACTTCATTCTAAGGATGAAGCATTAGACGCCTTTAAAGTTTTCAAGGCTGAAGTAGAGAAACAATGTGGTAAACAAATTAAGATTGTGAGATCAGATAGAGGTGGTGAGTATTATGGTAGATACACTGAGAATGGACAAGCACCTGGGCCATTTGCGAAGTTTCTTCAAGAACATGGGATTGTTGCCCAGTACACTATGCCTGGTACTCCAGACCAGAATGGTATTTCAGAAAGAAGAAACCGAACTTTAATGGACATGGTGAGAAGTATGAGGAGTAAAACAAAACTTCCTCAATTCTTGTGGACTGAAGCACTAAAGACGGCTGTGTATATATTAAACCGAGTTCCAACCAAGGCTGTTTTAAAAACGCCATTTGAGTTATTCAAAGGTTGGAAACCCAGTTTGCAACATATACGCATTTGGGGATGCCCGTCCGAAGTGAGAATTTATAATCCATAAGAAAAGAAACTAGACCCTAGGACTATAAGTGGGTATTTCATTGGATATGCCGAGAAGTCTAAAGGTTATAGATTCTACTGTCCATCTCACAATACTAGGATTGTGGAATCAAGAAACGCAAAATTTCTTGAGAATGACTTGATTAGTGGGAGTGACCAATTGCATGACTCAGTGTCTGCATTAGATCACAATGAAGCTGAACCTTCTAGTTCAAGTGATAGACTGATTATCGTACACACTCCTCAAGATCAATCGTGTGTAAGACAACCAGCTATTGAGATTCCACAAGTTAATGATGCTGATCCTTTAAATCAAGTTGCTGATCAAGATCATGTTGAACAACCAATCGAACATCCGATTGTACAACAAGATCCTCAAGAGAATAATGAAGCAACATTAAGAAGATCTACTAGAGTTAGAAGATCAGCAATTCCTAGTGATTATGAAGTGTATCTGCAAAAGACGGACTGCAACATTGGAGCCGAGAATGATCCTGAAACGTTTTCACAAGCTGTAAGTTCTAAAGAATCTAACTTATGGCACAAAGCTATGATTGAGGAGATGAACTCTATGACAATTAATCAAGTATGGGATCTCGTCGAGTTGCCTGATGGTTTAAAAGCCATTGGATGCAAATGGGTCTTTAAAACAAAGAAAGACTCACAAGGCAACATCGAGAGACATAAGGCAAGACTTGTAGCCAAAGGGTTTACTCAAAGAGAAGGAATCGATTACACGGATACATTTTCTCCTGTTTCAAAGAAAGATTCCCTTCGCACCATTATGGCATTAGTAGCCCATTTTGATTTTGAGTTACATCAAATGGATGTGAAAACAGCCTTTCTTAACGGAGATCTAGATGAAGAGGTTTACATGAAACAACCTGAAGGATTCTCTTCTAGTGATCGTGAGCATTTAGTCTGCAAGCTTAATAAATCCATTTACGGTTTGAAACAAGCCTCCCGCCAATGGTGTTTGAAGTTCCATAATGTTATCACTTCATTTGGTTTTGAAGAGAATGTCATGGATCAATGTATATACCAAAAGGTTAGTGGGAGCAAGATATGTTTCATTGTTTTATATGTGGATGATATTTTACTTGCAACTAATGATAATGGAATGCTATATGAGATGAAACAGTTTCTTTCAAAGAATTTTGATATGAAAGATATGGGTGAGGCATCTTATGTTATTGGAATTAAGATCCATAGAGAAAGATCACGAGGCATTTTGGGTTTGTCTCAAGAGACCTATATCAACAAAGTTCTTGAGAGATTTCGGATGAAAGATTGTTCACCAAGTGTAGCACCCATTGTGAAGGGTGATAAATTCAGTTTGGACCAATGTCCGAAAAATGACCTTGAGAGGGAACAAATGAAGAATATTCCATACGCTTCCGCTGTAGGAAGCCTTATGTATGCTCAGGTTTGTACCAGACCTGACATTGCATATGTTGTTGGAGTATTGGGTAGATATCAGAGTAACCCAGGTCTTGACCATTGGAAAGCTGCAAAGAAGGTTATGAGATACCTTCAAGGAACAAAGGATTACATGCTTATGTTCAGACGGACCGATGAATTGGAAGTGGTTGGCTACTCTGACGCTGACTACGCTGGCTGCATTGATTCAAGAAAATCCACTTCAGGATATGTTTTTATGCTAGCTGGCGGAGCCGTGTCTTGGAGAAGCACAAAGCAGACATTGACTGCTACTTCCACTATGGAGGCTGAGTTAGTATCGTGTTTTGAAGCTACATCGCATGGTGTTTGGTTGAAGAGTTTCATATCTGGGCTTAGAGTTGTAGACTCTATTTCTAGGCCTATTAAGATGTACTGTGACAACTCGGCTGCTGTCTTTATGGCTAAGAATAACAAAAGTGGAAGTCGAAGTAAACATATCGACATCAAATATCTAGCCATAAGAGAACGTGTTAAAGATGATAAAGTGGTCATCCAACACATTAGCACCGAGTTGATGATTGCTGATCCTTTGACTAAAGGCATGCCACCAAAGAAATTTAAGGATCATGTGGAAAGCATGGGACTTGGTTCCATGATGTAATTTTTCATTGTATGCTACATTTATATTTTATGAAACTCGTATTCAGTTCGATATTTCTCATATGGTTTGTGCACATACATTTTTTTATTGATTCGAGAAATATTTTCTTATGTTCGGACCTAGAATAAACATATGGTTTATTCATTATGTGTGATGGGGTATTATTGGAAAAATAATATATGTGATACATGGAAGATAATACTCATTTATAGAGGACCTATCGCCATGATTCATATATTAAATTTCTTGTGACATATATTGGATTTTAATAGACCAAGTGGGAGAATGTAGGATTTCATAACATTTATTTGCATATCAAATATATTAAGTACCGTATATTTGATCTATTATATCAAGCAAATACATGTTATGACAAATCTCATATTTATGGCCTATTAAATCCCATTATTTCAGCCACAAATCAATGCCATAATAGCTCTCATTTCCGCTTTTCTTTGATGGAAGAATAATGGTTATAAATTGAGAGGTTGAGTTTTGGTCCCTAAGCCGATAATCTCATTCATAAAACACACACCATCTAGTTTCGAGATTACCACGGTTTAGAAGAGCAAAACTTCGTTTTCGTGTTCATTGGGACGCCGCCGCCGACGTTCCGAGTCACCGTTAAAGCTCCGACGATATTCCGATAACAATGGCCGGAGGTAAACGCTTGATCCATTTCGCTTCCGCTTTAGGGTTCATGTTTCTAATCATATATGTTCGGATTAGAGACTGTTAAATCTTACAAACCCGTGACCTTTATAAGGAGCACAAATGATACATTCTCAGTCGATGTAGGACTTCCTGATACACCGCCCTCACGCCCAGGATTGAACAACTGGTGCGTGAAATTTGTAGAAACGGGTGGCCCAACATCGAGAATGGGTTTGGCTCTGATACCATCTTAAAGGTGTGGGGTTCCATCTATAACCAAACTTGGTAATTAGAGGAGTAACCCACAAGTTTTATAAAGAGTCCAAGATCGTAATACCCAGTGTGACGGACGAAGAGTTTCTTGTGTTTAGTGTGCTAGAAAGCCCAAAGCCTTGTTCCTTTGCTTGTATAGAGGTGTTCCTTAGGCTAATGGATATAGATTTATGTGAGGCCCAATGTCTCCATGGGTTTTTTTTTTTTTTTTACGTGTTATCGTTTTCCCAATGACGTGTAACAAATAACAATAATTTCAAAATTGTAAAAGCTTAGGTAAATCCAAAGATATTCATTAAGTCAATATCTGTAATAATGAAAACAGCTATATGGCCATGTGCCAATTATTGTCTACCACATGTAAAAATTGTGTACTTAGCTACTCTGTATAGGATCATTAAGAGTAGAATATTACATATGTTTCGAAGAAATCCTAAACGAACAGGAATCCTTTTTAACAAAGCAAACTAGCTACTACTAGAAAATAAGTAAAGAATGTAGACTTATACTTCTTTCTCTGGTCTCATAAGTTTTTTATCCTTAAAAATTGATATCTGCAGCTTCTATCGTGTTAGCTAGTGGTATGCATTCATTTCGGCAGCTATTTTCAAGTATTTTATTTATGAACGTTAGAGAGCAACCTTTATTTAAGAACTAAATAATTAACGCTTCCACATTTATGTGAAAAGAAGATTACAGATAATTAAATCTTTCTTTATTTAGTTTATTCATCCATGTGGGAATCCCCATCCCCATCCCCATTTGAACAGATCATACATAAAGATAAATACAAAACTACTCTCTCTCTCTCTCTCTCTCTCTCTCTCTCTCTCTCTCTCTCTCTCTCTCTCCAGAATATAAAATGAAGTATTATTTAACACTTTGATCCCACTAATAATTAAAGGGCGACCCATTTGGTATCCCTTTGGTATTTGATGGGTGACTATCAAAATTCTCCACCTTATTTAAAGCACACACATGTATTTGATCAAACTGACCCCACACAGAAATACCATACTTTGGTACTAAACGCAAGACCAATTATGGCGTTCATGTTCCTTAAAGTTCCCAGGAGCAATGGGCGTAGTTTAATTAGGATATCTTTTATTTTTTTATATAACTTTTAGTTAGGCTATCTAATTTTTTTAGGAGCTCGTAAAACATCTCAATCATATATATTAATATATAAATATATATACTGTACATTATTATAGGGTTAAGAATATATTTGTCGATAAAAAAATAAAATAATACATCAGTTTCTGCAATAAAAATCATTAACGATAATAACTTGAATTTATTCCATAAAATGCGCAAGAGAAACATTACGATGAATAAAAGTGTGGACGGAGGGCAATTGATTATATATTCCATACTTTATCTCCAATAAATATATGAAAAGAATTCCCCTACAAATATTACAATATCGTTTTATCATCAACGCTAAGCTGTATTACACTTTTTTTTTTTTTACCATCAATCGTGTAGTAATAATATTAATCACACACAAATTTACGTCAACCTCTTACAGTCACCTCTCTATAAAAGAAGCTTCATTTAATCTCGAGTTTTACTCAACCATGTCCATTTTCTTGGAAACAATCCCGTAGCTATCATCACCGCGACCACCTGCAAGTTCGTGATGATCTTGATCTTCGTTACTATCATGGTGATGATCATCATCTACTTCAGTGCCGCTGCTATCTTCTTCATCATCGTCAAGTAAGTTCGAACCACGAGTAGCCGTAGTAGTGCTGGTTTGGTGGTGGAGGAGAGGCCATTGTCTCTCCGGCTGGACCGAGAGTGGCTCCGACCCAAACAAGGAAGCTGTCTTCGGCTCCAACGACCCGACATTAGTCTTCTCTCTGTACAAGGCATCGAGGGTGTGGAAGTACGGACAGGTCTTCGAGTCCTGGGACCTCATCTTGCTGTTATCTTTCACCTTCTTGAAGTACTTGTTGATGTTCTCCCACTTCTCCTTGCACCGTTTCGCGCTGCGGTCGTACCCGGCGCGCCTCATGGCCCCCGAAATCTCCTCCCACAGCGGGCCCTTCGGCCCGTTCTCCCCGTACTTGGTCTCCAGCGTCGTCCGGATCCGAATCAACGACTCCACCTCCGCCTTCGGCCACCGCGACGACGACCCCACGAGCTCCGGCGGCGGCAGCGAGGACGAGATGGGGTCCGCGTTGATCGGCCGCTCAATCGCGACTCTGGGGCTGGGACTCGGGCTAGGGCTGGGGTCTTGGGAAAGGGTGTTGAGTAGGGCTAGGACCGCCGCATCCTTGCTGGCGGCCGCGGCACGGTCCCGCGCCAGCTGGTCGAGGCGCGAGGCTTCGCCGGTCTGCCAGGCATGGTCTCGGGCGGCTCGGGCGGCCTCGCAGCGGGCCACCGTGTCCAAGAATCGACGGTGCATCTCCTCTTGTTTTTGTACGATCTGCCCCGTCAGCCGTCGGAAAAAGTCCTTCCATTTCCGCTTCCTTCGCCGCCCGTGCCGCGGAGCCTGAAATTCCTCGTCCGACGCCGTCGAGGACGACGATGGTGAGGCCGGTGCCTGAGGTGGCATCGACATTTGTTCTGGCACTACATTGATTGGATCAATGATTATTGGTTGCGGGGTTGGGATCGGGGGCTTTGGTGGGGGTGGTGGCTGCGATGATGTGCGGTGGTTCCTCTGATCAAAGGCTTCCAATTCATCGAAAAAGCGGTAGCTTTTACCGTCGGGTTTGCCGGCAGAAAGACGGCCCTCTTTGGTTCTCTTGTGGTATTTGTAAACGTTCTCAAACTTCTCTTTGCATTTCTTGGCGCTTCTTTTGTAACCAAGCTCCGCCATCTTCCTGATATTCCATGTTTATATAAATAAATGCTATAGATATATGAACATAACTATACTATACTATTAGTATCCACCACATAAAATATTGAAGCAAGTACCCCACCAGGTAAAAAAAAAAACCACATATATCCAAGAGAGAAAAAAAAAAGTGTACTGTAATGTAATAAAACATGCATTTATTGAAGAGGCAATATATAGAACGATTCAATTCAATAACAACTTTTTTTTTTAGGAATCAATATCAAGTTTGTATTGGCAAACAAGATATATATTTCAAGTTTGATTTTTCCACGAGCGGAGTAATATACTGGCCCATGCAAAATCTCATATCACCCACATAGAAAGTGGTAATGTAATTGTTCATCGAGGGTATTAGAAGGAGAGAGAGAAAAGAAACAACTGATTGGATTATAAATGAAAATTCAGAAGTATGTTGAAACCCCATATAAAAATTATATTGGACAGAATTCAGCTCATAAAGATTACTTCCTAAAGGCAAAAAGAGAAATAGGAACCGGGATTTTTAATTTGCAATACGCCAATACCAAAAATAGAAAATAACTGTTCAAACTAAATAAGAAGTGAGTATTAGAAGCAAATTTATAAGCACGTCTGTTTCCCTCTCTCTCTCTTTCACAGTTAATAAAGAATATTGAATTGGATTAAAGAATAATTAGTAACCTTGAAATCTGTTCCCACAAGGGACCTTTAAGAGTGGAGTCCTTGAAAGCGGCGTCCATGTCGGAGCGTATCTGCAAGAGCGACAGCGTCTCCGGCCGTGGCCACCGGTTTCCGGCCCGGTCCCCGCCCTCGTCGATGCCATTACCGCTCTTCCCATTCTCTAACTGCGTCGACAGAGCTCCTCCGCCGCCGTTCTGGCGATCCACCTCCGCCGCAACCTCACTGGAGGTAACCAACGCAGGACCACTAGCGTCACCCATGTGGATGTATATAAATATGTATGTATATTTCTCTCTCTCTCTCCTGTAGCGATTACAGGTGAAGAGAAGAAGAGAACGGAAATGGGAAAAACTATATATTGTGGAAGAAAAAGTTAATTCTGTTGGATGTTTAAGAAGGTGGAATGTGATGGTCATTTTCTCTCTATTAATTTAATTCGCTTTGGTGGCCGGTTTGGCTGTCAATGTTACATACTTATCATTTTTTTTTTATATATATATTATATTATATATACATATATATATATGTACTGTTACACTTTGTAAAGGGATACAGAACCTTTTTTTTCGATGAAATATGGTTTAGATTAATTTTTTCTTCTCTACCTGAAATATTCATCTTTCACCTTTCAGGGTTAACATTTCAATTTTGTTTATAACAATTTTAGCGAAATAGATAGTCGAAAGTTTTACTGTCGGTGCTCCAAACATATACACAATATATTCAGTCGATTTTAATCTTAAATTATTTATATCTTTAGATCTCATCTTTGCTTGTTAAAACATATTTGATGTTTATAATTTTAAGTGTTTAATAGGTATATATCTAATAGTAAAAGTCACGAGCTATTCTCATATCGATAATTATAATAAAGTCGAAGAATTTTTATTTTTTATTATTTTTTTTTATGAAGTCGAAGAAATAGATATTGATATATGTATTTTAGCGTTAACCTAGCTTTATGGATCTAATGAGTTTTTATATGTTTTTTATTAATGACTTGTAGTAGTAGTATTGTGTGGTTTTTAAATTTTCCCTTAATAATTACGTTGAACAGAATTTGGATGAATTTATCACCAAGAAATCAACAGTGGGAACAGCAACGGATAAGGATAAGATGGGGATAACATAACTCAGCCGTTTTGTTAGTCAGCTTTGGTAATAGGAGCTTTTTTGTCGTTACTTACCAAAATGCCCTCAATTGACCTAATAAAATTTCACCTTTCCAATTTTTTTTTTTTTTAAGGTAGATTCGCTGCAGTGAGAATTGAACTCACGACCTTCACACAGGAGGTGGTATGGATTACCACTAGACTAACCTAGTAACACATTTCCAATTTCCTTTTTAAATGGGAAGGTATCAATATAAGTGAGAAGAAATTTTATGAAATAGATAGATTTTTCTTTAATTAAAATTATAATCTAATTAATTTGATTTTAAAGAAATAGTCTAATTAATCATGTTTGCGTCTAGCTTTAATTTGAACTATTTTGTAAATCTTTAGATAGTTAAACTAAAATTTTAACATAAAGATTTCAAATGAGCTATATATCTAACTCTCCATAAACTTAATAAGATTATTTTAACTTTTTCATGTGGTTTAAGTTAATAAGATTATTACTCAAGTGGAAGTAATAGATGTGTAACAGAATGAATATTATATTTACGGAGATAAATGCAAAAGAAATGTTATAAAAGAGATAGGTTTATAAATTTTCCGAAGTAAATAATTTGTTACCCATATAAATAAATTTGTATTTGGGATAAATATTTTATATACTCTTCTATATAATTTATATGCATAGATAGAAAAGATAATAACAACTTTGAGTAATTTATTAAACAAAACTTACCGACTATTTTAGTTAAAAAAAACGTGATAAAACGTTAATAATTTGATCACTAATGAGTTTCGATCTTAATAATTATATAATTTTTTTATATAAATTAATTATAAATCCAATATTTTTATGTACAAAATTATTAGTCTCTTGAATAAATAAAAGAAATCATGCTATTTATCGGTGAATGATTTATTTATACTTTCATTTTCATTAATTAAACAAACACTTAAATAGTATATGATAAACGTATCTTACATAGTAACTCATGCTGGCTTGTTGGACGGGAGAGAGACGGAAGGATGGGCTTTCGCACGTGAAGTCTACCTCGCGAAACTACCGTCTGCCATGTGTCTATCATGCGGAAATAACCCTTCCAACAAGTGGCGGAAGTGGCAGAGTGTGTGAGTGTGTGTTGGAAGGGTGGGCAGGTTATTTGTACCGTTGGGGATAAATATTGAGACTGTGCGTGTGTGGGTGTACTGTGTAACTTAAACTTTAGCTGTTTAAGAATTGATTTTTTTTTTTTTAATTTCTTATTGGAAGTTAATGGAAATATGGATTTCCATTAAGTTTAATGGAACTTCCATTTCCAATAAACAATGGAAGGCACCAAAATACCTAATGGAAATGTCATTTCCAATAAGCAATGGAAGGTAACTTATTGGAAATGGAATTTCTGTTACCTTCCAATAGCCAGGTAACATAGTATAAGCTTGACCTATAACAAAATAGTCAAAAATTTTTATTATTTAAAGGGTCCAGTGGCTATCTAGCCATATTAAACGTTAAAAATTTCTAAATAATCAACGTTTTATTAATTTTTTGTAAATAGTCACCTAAATTTATTTACACCGAGTAAATTTCTAATAAATATATGTAAATAACATTGGTTACGTCATATTTTTTACTATTTACGAAATATTTATGATTATTTACGAAAAATTTACAAAATGTTGACTAAAATATAAATGCTTATGTTTTTGTGACTTATATCGCTAAATATTTGTTATTTAAATAGCTAACCACACGAAGCATCGATGTGATGCTAATTTTAACTTTGAGATTATATTCAACAGTACAGCTTTCAAATAAATAAAACAACCATTAAAAATTTGAAAGGGTTGTAAATATAGTTAGCACTAATGAATTATAAGAATTGCATATTATAAAGTGTTTGGTTAATAATTAAAAATTAGCCACTCCTCTAATACTACCTTACTAACTGGGACACTTATGCCCTTTAACCAATTAAGCTTAAAATACAAAATAAACACATTAAATATTGGATGAGAGTTTATTTTATAAATTCAATTAATATTTGATTTTATTTCCTTATTCTCTCATTTACTCTCTCTCTCTCTCTCTCTCTCTCTCTCTCTCTCTCTCTTAAATTATATATATATATATATATATATATATATATATATATCTTTATTTTTAGCTCATGTATTGGTTTATACTTGTTTACAACGGTTAATTGAATGATGTTTTATTTATTAAATAAACCACAATTAATATCTTATTTATTTTCCTATTTTTCTCCTCTTCTCTCTCTCTCAATAATTTATCATCCGTAACATTAATTTTATTTTCTTAGTGTTTGGAGCCAATGTATCAATCTATAATTGTTTATAATAATGTAAATATTATTAGTAGATGTATGTTTATATGCATAGAAGTTTATTGAGAAATTGCCCCATTTATCACCAATTTCATAACATTTTCTCATTTTTCACCAAAAGACTAATTTGGCCTAAAATGCCACCGATATGTCAACAAAGTTGACATCTATGTCAACAATGTTGACATCTAATAGTGAAGGGCAAAAATAGATGTCAACATTGTTGACATAGATGGTGGCATTTTGGATCAAATTAGTCTTTTGCTGAAAAGTTGAAAAATGTTATGAAATTGGTGACAAATTGAACCAATTCTCAAGTTTATTTTGATTTGTTTGAATATATTTGATTTCATTTTTTGAGTTTGTTATTTTAGCCATTGTTCAAACAACACAAACCCAAAGAATGAAATCCAACATATTCACACACACGAAAAAAAAAAAAAAAAAAAAGGAGACTTGCGAATGGTTAGTAATGTCAATGCATCTAACCAAATCATTGGAATTGGTTAGTAAGGTCAATGCATCTGACCAAAGCATTCGATATATTTTATTAGTCAACTGGAATCAAATTCAGATGTAGAATAAAGTTCACTGGAAAAAAATTGAACTAAGCTAAAATCACTAAATGCTCAAAAAAATATTTTTGAATTTTATCATATGGTGATGAATTAAATAATATCGTAAGTTGAAAATTGTGCTTTGGTCACTTCCATATTAGTTTAGAACTAACCATGAAAGATTAATGATGTCTAATGTTTTGATTAATTGTTAACCAAATTACGAGGCTTGAAGCTTTGTATCAAGGATAGTCCCACATCGACTGGGTATTACGATCATGGGCTCTTTATAAGGTTTGTGGGTTACTCCTCTAATTACCAAGTTTGGTTTTAAATGGAACCCCACACCTTTAAGATGGTATCAGAACGACTTTCACAACTCAGGATCCGATCAGATCTTCATCAGAGCTAAGCTCTTTTCTCATTCTCTGTGACATTTTCCTTCTCTGCTTCGATCTGTATCGACGATGCAAGAAGCCATGTCTGGAGAATTGTCGGCGACTGGAATCACCGCACAAAAGGCTCCAATTGACGTGTCTCTTGATCCTTTCTTTCTACATCATACCGATTCTCCTGGTATGATCTGGGTCACTACTCAAATGAATGGTGAAAACTATCCTTCTTGGAGCAGGCCGATGAAAATGGCGCTCTCGATCAAGAATAAACTTGGCTTCATTGACGGAACCATCAAGAAACCTGAAGAATCCGATGTGAATTTGTTTCATTCTTGGAGAAGGAACAATAACATTGTGATCACCTGGATTCTAAACTCATGTACCAAAGAAATCGCGTCTAGTGTGGTTTATGGAGAATATGCCAAAGACATATGGGAGGATCTTCGGGAAAGGTACGAGCAGAGCAATGGACCAAGAATCTTCGAGCTAAGACGTGAGATCATGAATCTGGTCCAAGATCAGAAATCTGTGGGCGTCTACTTCACCAAACTAAAGATTCTTTGGGAAGAATTGAGCAATTTCAGACCATCCTGTGTTTGCACCTGTGGAGGATCGAAGGAGTTACTCAATTTCATGCAAAATGAGTATGTAATGAAGTTCCTCATGGGACTGAATGATTCCTTCACAACTGTCCGGGGACAAATCCTTCTAATGGATCCCTTACCTCTGATCAACGAGGCCTTTGCAATGGTCTGCCAATATGAAAAACAAAGGTCTATTAGCGCTGATACTTTTCCAGGCCAAGATCAGTCAATCTCTGTGGCCATGGCTGTCAATGACCAACGAAAGGTCAATACCAATGCCAATGTCAACAGTAACAAGAAGGATCATCCTACATGTGCTCATTGCAAGATGATTGGTCATACTATAGACAAGTGTTACAAGCTGCACGGTTATCCCACCGGATACAAGCCTTATAAAGAGCCCTGGATCGTAATACCTAGTCGATGTGGGACTATCCTTGATACTTTGTCGTGTGTCTTATTTTGCATAGAAGCTTCGGTAAATAGATATAAATTGACAAGTGTCATTTTATTAATTATCATTAATTCTAATTAAAATTATCCAAATATGTGCTGGTTCTTATTCGTTTATTTCCGTTTTTATTTTTTAATCGTGTGGCTTTATGAGAACGAAGGGGTTTTAGTCATAGTGGCGTGTCTTTAGTTGACTTCGTAATTGATGGTTGGCGATAAATAATGAAGTGTTCACTTGACCAACTCAAACTTGGGCTACTAACCATACTTATTGTTCCTTTAACGATTTCAACAAAAGCGAAACCTTAAAAGAATGTACGATCTCTTTCAAGTGGTTTATTTCAACAACGTATTTATAAATGCTTAAGCTGCCATTTCAAAATAAGTTATTTAAATTGAATATAGTTTATTCTTTTTCTTTTGGTAGAAACTAGCATGGGAAGAAATAAGTAACTCAGCTGCGATATTTTTTACGGCTGCATTCTCAAATTTTGCGCGTTAACTGCGACATTAGCAACAAAATATTCGCGGCTTTAGCCTCGTTGCGACAACATCAAATAGGACAATTTTATTTACAACCAAGGAGGAAATTATATACAGTCACCAAAGTCTGTAGAATCTGTACACTTACCAAAAGTGTAGAATGCTCCCACCAAGTGATCAACCTTCACTTGTGCTCTACGTATATGATTTTAGATACAGCTATCCAGGCATGTATCAATTATCGACCAGGTTAAAGCTCACGGCCTGAACTTAGATGCTTATCATGTAATTGAGTTTAATACGAGGCTATGGATGATAGTTGTTATTGATTCTCTTTAGAAAACAACCTACTATCATAAATGCTAATAAAGTAAACTTCTTATCTTATTCTGTGATCATTCATGTTTATTTTATCATCTTCAGTGGACAATATTCCTAACAGATCAAGAGGACTAGATAGGGCATCAAGCTCTCACATGAGAAGTACGTGAAGAACGTACTCCAAAGCTTCGACATGGAGGATGCGAGGTCAGTACGCACGCCGCTGGCCAGCCATTTCAAATTGTCCAAAGGCAGTCGCCAGTGATGGATGACGAGATGGCGTATATCGACAAGATCCTCCGATGTCCAAAGAGAGTCATCAGAAGCTTGATGTACGCAATACTGTGTATGTTAGGAATATTACACGCTGAAGATAATAAATAAACATGAATGATTACTGAATCGGATGAGAATTTTATTTTATTAGCATCATATGATTAGTGGGTTGTTTTCTGAATCGGAATCAATAACAACTATCATCCATAGCCTAAGTATTAAACTGAATCACATGTTGGGCATCTGAGTTCTGGTGGTGAGCTGAAACATGGTCGATGATTGATACATGCCAGGATAGCTGTATCTAAAATCATATATGTGGAACACAAGTAAAGGTTGATCACTTTGTGGGAGCGTTATGCACTTGTAGTAAGTGTACGGTCTGGATATACTTTGGTTATTAATGTGTCGTTTAAGTACTGTTACGACACACTAACTAGGGTCGCTATGATGGTCACAATGAGACTTTATCTAAATCCTGAAGTGATCATGGACTTCTAGGTCAGATCGTCGGGTTTTTTGACTCATACGTTAATGGCTACTAGGGATGGCAAATTCATGTTCGTGTCGTAATCGTGTCGTGTTTATCGTGTTTTTTAAAATATGCGATAGATTCAAATCCGACCATTTATTAATCGTGTTTGAAACTTAGATCCAAATCCGACCATTTATTTTTGTACAAAACCATATCCGTTTAAATTAAACCATTTAATAATCGTGTTAAATGGTTAATTTAATCGTGTTTCAATCGTTTTTAACTATTTAGAGATAATTACTCACATGTATATTACAATATCTCTTGATTAGTAAACATCATTAATCATTATATGTAGTTAACTTTTGTAAACAACTTTTCAAGATGATTAATTTGCAATAATTTCAACAAAATAGATATAGTTATATGTGCAAAATAGTGAATACATACACATTTATAGCAACAACAAAAAAGACCTAAAGCAGGGTCACAGACATACAAACAGTCACAAAACAACATGATATTGATGGTGTTGTTAATAAATCAACAAAATCAACCTATAAACCAAGCTGGAGTAATCAACTAGCTTTATAAATCAACCTCTAGGCCAAATCTCAACCTTTAAAAAACAACCTCTAGACCAAACTCGAGTAATCAACAAATTCAACCTCTAAACTAATCCCTCTCAGCTAGCATTATAAATCTTCACTGCCATGATCACATATAAACATAACTGACTAATAAAATAAAAATTCATCAACAAACACCACACCGTAAAAGGAATAAAGGGAGGCACACTTTAACCAGACAAATTAAAATAAACTATAGATAAAAAAATCAGCAAAACTTCATGTTTCCCAAATCATGTGTAACAATGTTGTCGTCCACTGAAATCGAGGCCGAAATCAGCAAGCCGGAACCGAGTACTGATGAAGGACCAAGAGTTTTAAGAAAATGAAAAAAAATGCATCCAAACGAAAGAAATAAGTAAGGGTTTCAAGCTCAAACCAAAAATTTGACAACGCTGCGAATCGAGGACGATGGCGATGCGAATCAAAAATAACAATAGTGACGGAGACCCAAAAAGCTAGTACCGAAACGGCGACCCAAAAGCTAGAACATCAACAATGAGCTTCGAGAACGGTGGTGATCGACGGTGCTGCCCCACGTCCATTTTATAACCTGTAAGAAAGAAGGAAAAAAAACACATTTATAGTCTCACTGCCAATTTTCGATGAAACACAACCAATTTCAAGAAACAACCACAAATCGAGTCCTATAGTCTATCAAAATGCTTCCAAATAGATTGTGAACAACCACAATCAGCTATTGTTCTGCTCGATTCGACCACAAACCGAGTCCTAAAACAAGTAATCCACGAAAATCAAACAACGAGAACAAATAACTAATTCTGAAACCCTAAGTACTGATTCAAAATCAACAATATCAATGTTTTATTTTACTTTGTGATTGAGAGAACAAACGAGGCTTCAACGACTCCGACCACGGCGACGAACACCCAGCCTTGAAGAAAACGAAAACCAGAGCCAAACACCAGATTTTAGCTGAGATTGAAGAAGAAAAGAAACAACGAAGAAGGACGAAGAAGAGTGAAGAATAACCTAAAGACGCTGGCGACGAACAATGACTCCGACCACAGTGAATCCCTCGCCACTGTGAGCTGGAGGTCTAGGTCACCGATCGACGCCACCGAGTGGGAGTGGAGGTGAAGAAGCCGCTCTGAGATATTCGGCGGAGGAAGCCTCTGCGGTAGATCTTGGATCGAACGGCTGAGATTCACCGCCTTTTGGTCAATCTCGCCAGCTAAGATTCTGCTGGTCCGCTCTCTCTCTCTCTCTCTCTCTCTCTCTCTCTCTCTCTCTCAAGAATAGCCGATTTTCTTCTTCCCTTGCTTATCTGCTTTTATGGGCTGACATGTCTTGTATTTACTTTATGCGTTTCATTTTTTTTCCCACAAAAAATTAGGCCGAAAAAGAGGGAAAGTGACGAGGGTACAACAAAATAAAAAAATTAGTTTGAAATTTTATGTAGAAAATGGAGGGAATGTATTGGAGGGATTTTAAATCTCAATATTAATCTTCAAATTTATACTTATATGAAATAATAATAATATAAGTTTATAATTAAATGAAATAATAATAGTTTGTTAATTACATAAGAAAATAACATTGGTAAAGTAAAGTGAACTAATTAATTTTTTAGGAGAAATCGAAAACAAATGGAAGTAATAAGTCATTGAAATCAAATAAAATTGAATATGATACGTTATTATGAGTCTATCATTATTGTGATTGTGAGTTTTGAGTTGTGATTGTTCGATGTGAATTGAATTGAATTGAAATCAAATAAAATTGAATATGATACGTTATTATGACACTATAGATATTGTGATTGTTCGATATGAATTGCATTAAAATAAATATCAAATAAAATTGAATATGATACGTTATTATGAGACTATAGTAATTGCGATTGTGAATTGTGATTGTTCGATCGGAATTGAATTAAAATTGAATATGATACGTTATTATGAGAGTATAGTAATTGTGATTGTTCGATATGAATTGACTAAAATTAAAATCAAATAAATATGAATATGATATGTTATTATGAGACTATTGTTATTGTGATTGTAAATTGTAATGGTTCAATATGGATTGAAATCTAATAAAATTTAATATGATACGTTATTAGCAAACTATTGTTATTGTGATTGTCAATATGAAATGAAATAAAAGAAAATTTGAATATGATATGTTATTATGAGACCATTGTTATTGTGATTGTAAATTGGTTATGGCTCCTTGAATTATATTAAATTGAATATCGTTCTTTAAAATTGAATAATTATACGAATATACTTAATTTTATTACATCATATTTTCTGATATCAATTTTGTGTTTATAATTATAATTTTATGTTTATAGTTATAAATTTATAATTTTACATATATGATATTAATCGTGTTTAAATGGATCGTAATCGTGCTATTACTCGTAATCGTGTTAATTGGATCATATTCGTGCGGGTCGTAATCGTGTTTCGTGTCGGCCATTTAATAATCGTGTTAATCGGTTTTTTATCGTGTTACCGTAATCGTGTCGTTTTGAACCATTATTTAATCGTGTTAGCGTGTTCGATCCAATTAAGAACCGACCCATTTATTGAGATCCAAATCCGCTTTAAATCGTGTCGTAACCGTTTCGTGTTTCGTGTCCGGACCAAATTGCCACCCCTAATGGCTACTATCATGCCAGAATACTTATGTCTTGGGAATTCAGGATATGATCTGAGCAGAAAGTGATACACAGACACAGAATCCAGCCTTCCTGAAAGAAGGTCAATGTTCACTCACCTAAGGGTTGATTCTAGAACCGATAGATTGCTAGAACTTTCAAAGTAAGTAACGTCCGGAAGAATCTCTCGCTGGGGAAGCAACAGTGCTTAGGGTATATATGTATCGAGATAGGTATAACTAAATAATTGACCTTACTCGATACGGGTTGAACTTGGAGGATCTTGATCACGAACTGACTATATCAGTGAACACTCGTCACGATGAGTAAATATAATTCTAGTAATAATGAGAGTGCAGTCTTGGATTACTTTGTGGAGTAATGAACGAGATTGAACGAATCGATTGAAAAGAAAAAGGACTATTTCTTCTTTTAATCGAATTTGTAGGACATTCTGTTACAAAGTTCATAGTCCCCGATTTGGCTCTGACTAAGGCAGACAAGAACTCTCTAGTAATAATAAATATAAAGATTATTTTTTATTATTACAATCTCACAGTTGTAAAAGGTATTAGCAGCATTAATTCATAAATCTGGGTATTTGCTGAATAATAAGTTATTTGTGGTAGAATTGATTATTTATTTTAGATCAAGTAAGTAATTAATTAATTAGTTATTTATTTATTGTTGGATCAAGAAAATAAATAATTAATTGGATTTTGATAATGGGCCTTGCACAATTTGCAAAAGTCGGATTTGGTCGTGGGTTATGTTGAGCGATTTTTCACAATTGGTATTTACCAATATTTTCTCTTTAGTTGTTTAAATAAAGTAGAGAGAATAATATTTAAAAGGAAATAAGATATTGTCATTTATTCTCTCTCTTGATATTTAGGAGAAAATATATTTAAAAGGAAATAAGATATATCTTTTATCCTCTCATAAATAAATATTCTTTATTTAAACACAAAATAATATATCCTAAATACTGATCTAATGGATATGAGAAAAAAGTAGGATTCATGAATGAGATCCAAGGGCTGGGATTAAATCATTTAAATAATGAATGAATATATGAGAATAAAATATCATGGAAGGTTCCAAGAATATCTTCCTCTACTACTATAAATAAGGGTCTAAGAGAAAGTAAAAATAACTCGAAGCAAACTGGAAAATTCAACCATGGCCATGTGCTTCTTGTTCTATCTCTCCCTCTAAATTTTGTTATTCCATTTTTAGAAAAATAAGAGTAGATCTAAAACTCCATATATTAAGTCGAGTGTGCCCACACTGTATTCTTGTTCGTCCGGAGAATACGTTTTGGAAGACTACGGTGTCATCCAATGAGAACCAAGAGATTTAGAGATATCCCAGAGATCAGATGGAAGCTCAAAGATTGGAGAAAAAGTCGAGAAGAAGAAGGAGAACCTGATTCAAAAGCTTGAGGAGAAACCCGTAAGTTTTCTGATAACTCGTCTGTTTAATTCGGTTGCTTGATAACTCTCATGACTTGATATTAATTAAATAAATCTAGATGTTGTTAAATAACCTTAATTAATTAGCTAAGTAGCATAATTAATTTTTTCCGCATGGTTATGATGAGGTGAATAATCACCAAGTGGTATCAGAGCGATTGTTCGTGTCTGATACCAACCTATTTTCCCAACAGTGTACGAGGCCGGACATTGCTCATGCAGTGGAAATTGTGAGCAGGTTTATGAGTGACCAGGAGAGAGAGCACTGGGAAGATGTGAAGTGGATCCTCCGATATCTTAGAGGCAGCTCGAGCTCGGAGTTGATATTCAGGAAGTCTGAGATGAGACTTCAAAGTTACGTCGATGTTGACAATGGGGGCGACGTCGATATCAGGAAGATCACGTTTGGTTACGTCTACCACGTTCGGAAGGATGGCTATCTACTGGGTGTCGAGGTTGCAGTAGATTGTTGCCTTGTCAAGCTGCGAGGTTGAGTATGTGGCTATCATCGAGGCCATAAAGAAAATGATATGGATGCAGACGTTTCTGCACGAGCTAGATCAAGATCATGACGGGAGTGTGCTATACAATGACAGCCAGAGTACCATTTAGTTAGCGAAGAACCCGGTGTATCATGCTAGGACGAAGCATATACAGTTGAGATACCACTTCATCAGATCAGCACTGGAAGATGGAGTGTTGGTACTTGAGAAGAGAGGGGGAAGTCAAAATCCAGCTGAATATGTTGACGAAGTCTGTGTCGAATGACAAACGGAGGTTGTGCTCCACCTTAGTTGGATTCTTCGCTTGATGAGTTGAGTCCCCGCTGCAAATAGAAGAAAAGTGATGTGACCTAGTGGGAGATTGTTGGTGTGTGGAGCCTAATTTGGTTGCTGAGCTTAAGAGCTAAAGACCGTGTTGGGATGCAAACCAGAGTCCCACATCGGAAGTAAATGCAAAGAATGCATTGGATATAAGAGACCCACCTAACTACACTAGTATGAAGCCTTTTGGGAAGGAAACCCAAAACAAATTTGTGCGGGCTTGGGCCCAAAGCGGACAATATCATACTAAGGTGGGTGGCAGCCCAACACGGTGGAGGAACTCGGCCCTATCAAATGGTATCAGAGCCGATGGTTCAGGAGACTGGGAGTTTGGGTTGGGCTTGCGATGTGGAAGGAGAATCCCTCTGTGTGGTGACCTCGCGATGGTGTGCCTTGTGTCGAAAGTCTTCCTGACAATGATGCCGGTCAGGCGGCGGGTCCCGTTAGCGTCCAAACGGCGGTACAAGATGATTTCGCTTGAGGGAAGGACATGTGTATGTGGTCCTTGGTTTGAGGGAATGATTGTTGGGATGCAAACCAAAGTCCCACATCGGAAGTAAATGCAAAGAATGCATTGGATATAAGAGACCCACCTAACTACACTAGTATGAGGCCTTTTGGGAAGGAAACCCAAAAACAAATCCATGCGGGCTTGGGCCCAAAACGGACAATATCATACTAAGGTGGGTGGCAGCCCAACACGGTGGAGGAACTCGGCCCTATCAGACCGGCACCGAGCTAACGAGTTGGAATGATGAAGACCAAAGTCGATTCCCAAGCTGGGATCGATCAACGAGCTGACGTCGTCGAGCTGAGACTATACGACAGTGTGTATGTCGGTTTTTGTCAGGAATTAGGTTAAAGGGTATTTAGGGTATTTCAGGCTTGTCGGTTGCCCTAGTTGTTTCTCTATAAATATGTTGTAACCGTCACTCTTTTATGGTGTTTGGAAAAGAGAAAAGAGAGAAAAGTCGGTATAGAGAGAAAGGAGAGAACGACTGTAAACACCATCTCCGATTTGAATTTATAGTTGATTTGCAATGACAAAGTGGACGTAGATCTCACGTAAGATTGAACCATTATGAATCCTTGTGTCCTTTCTTTGCGTTTGTTGTTTTCATTTTTTTTTTGTTTGTGAGAGGGATTTCTATGGTGAAATCCAAACAGTAATTGCCTATAGCCAAATCGTGAATAAAGCATGAATGAGTGCCTTAAAAGAGAATGAAATAGATATTTCAAAAATAAATAAGCAAATAGATTGTTTGGTGTATCTTATGGCCGTAGTATGCAAGGAAATTTATAACCTCCATATGCCTCGGCTGGGTATCCCTTAACCCTTGTATAAAGGAGTCAAAGTGCAACACCTTATCTAGGCTGATAATGCTTCTCTCACACACTTTAAAATTCAAGTCACACATCCTTATCCATAGTCTTTGTTAAATGATTCAAACCAATAAGAATTAAGCACACATATAAATCATTTAACTATCACTTAAGATAAATTAACAAAATGGCTTATCTCGACCGAAATAAAACTTTTCAAACAAGGGGCTCAGCAATATTGTTGTCAATTAATCATAATTTTTCAATTTAGTAATCCTATTTAATTAGTCTAACACTAATAGAAAAATGACATATATAAAATCAATTATTAAATTTTCCTTTAACCTTATTTAAATGCCACAACTATAATCAATTTATAACCTATAGTATTTATTTAAATTAGCATCACATAATAAACCTCAAAATCTCATTTTGACAAATTTTGGAAAGTTTAGGTGAAATCTAATTTTAACAACTAAGTGACTTTTTCGAGTTCATTTATCATAATGTACTTCATTCAACATTTGAATATTATTCTTTTTAGCCAATTCAACTTCTCCTACTTTGACACTTTAAAACTCTTGGTTCATATGTGTTAGTTTTGTGCTCTATGCACTACTACTTTAATACATTGGGAACCATAGAATATCTTTCAAGTTTACCCTTCATGAATATCGTTAAATAATGAAAATGTAAAGTTACAATTATACTCTTATAGCTATTATTTCATTCAACTCGTTTATTGTTTGTTAATAATCTGATGCATATGTAGAATGGAACTATCATATCACAATCTTTAATTAAATAAGTACTCTCAATTGAATGCCAAGCCTAGTTAATTTATTCACACGCAAAGCATTATGTGATATATGACAAAGTCATTTAACTAACTACCTAATTAGATGTTCTAATTTTAGAACCGTGATCATTGACTCGTCAAATGAAGATGACTAGCCATCATTTTAGGATTTCAGTAAGCTAGAGTATATTCATATATAGTGACTTAAAGAATATAAGAGTTAAATTATTTTAGCTTTTAGGTCTTATAAGTCTCCAACTTTCTATCTCACATGACAAAAACTCGTGAATTCTCATAACAATCATCTATTAGTGCTACATGTCCATTTGTTCCTAAATTGTGAATATTACATTTTAAATAGGTTTATTAAGTTATATAGCCACACGGATATAGTAGATTGAGATATAGCCCACCTTTGCTTAATTTCTTGTAAATAACCAACTAAACTTATTAACAGATTAATAAAAGACTTATTTAACACAGTCAAACATATATTTTAGGTAATTAATAGGCTGCCACATATGGAAGTTGGCTATTTACAAAATATTTACCAAAGGTTCGCTAATTTACAATTCATATAGTTTAGGTGGCTTACGTAGCCAATTTTTTGTTTTAAATAACTATTAGAAGAGATGTCGTGCAAATTTGAATTGAATATTCTTGTGTTCTAAGTTGTTTATGGAAAAGTGACTAGTAATTAATCGTAACACAATATTTTAATTAAGAATGTAAGTTTCCTTTTTATTTACTTCAGCTATTACATCAAATTGCGTCTGAAATAGGATTTTCTAACATTACATCTACTTGTACACACTAATCCCAAATCGAAAACCTATAGTTCTCCCAATCGATCCTTCAACATAAAGTATCTTAATAGTATTTGCTTAATTTACTAATTGCCTCCCAACAACGCCCATCTACTTTCCCTTGAAGTAGGAAAAAAGTACGTGTTATTGTGTTCTTTCCATAACAAAGAGAAATATTTCTTGAAAACATCGATCATCTCATATCTCATCTCAAATATTATAGCTTTTCCATTGCCTAGTAGTGTGTTTCATGAATTTCATTTTATGCCAAATGAGACCTCTTCAAAATCTCCAAAGTGAACCGCTTAGTTGTCCGATTTCTCATGACTTTTATGTGCATAATGAAACAAGAAATGACAACGAATAAAACTCTTTACACTCGAGGTATGACTCATATGCCTTGCAAATGGTTGTGAGGACACTTCTCAGTCAAAGACGATCTTCAAAATGGTTAGGATCCTCATGATCCATGATTTTGTACAAAGCATCTTCATGATCCATGATTTTGTACAAAGCATCTTGCATCCCATGATCTGCGTCCATCTTGATCGACAATTGGCTCTTCGATAACCAACGGAAGTTGTTCCTCGTAAACCCCTATAGACTTAGGTGTATATTAACAACTCCAATCGTCAGGCACTTTGTGTTGCTGCATTGTTGTAATGACATTCAGGTAAGCCAGTCCTATAGACCGTACTCATTTTTCATCCTCGGATATCTATTCTTTATTTGGATATAACATAGTGTGAGATATCCTTGGCATAATTTTCCTTGTAAAATCAACAACCCAAAAACTTGCAATATGAACATTTAAGCGCCATAAGCAATCCTAAAAATCATCTAATAGAATTTCGAGATTAGCAACTAAATCAGACAAATCCAATGCTAAAAATGAAACAGTTTATAACAATTTTAATATCTAACAATTTCTAACTATATTTTAAAACTATTAAATTTATCAAGAATTTAATACTTTCAAGTTTCTAACAAATTCCTAATGTTTAAACACATTTGACAATTAATAAGAACCTAACAAGACTAACAAATTGAATTCATTAGTAACTAACAATACATATTTTGATTTATTAAGAGTTTGTATGAGTCTCAAATTTCTAAAAATAACTCTTAGAAAAATGTGGTACCCTAACAAATTTCTTAACAAAAATTTTAACTAACAATATTATTCAGTAAATTTCTGAAAATTAAAATGCATAACTTAAATGGATAGAGCGTCAAGTTTTGGTGGCGAGTCACGGTATCACAACAAGTCTGCGATGGTGGTGGAAGTCTACGCAGCGTTCGCCACGACTGGAACTTGAACAACGACAAATAACAAAGTTAAAGATAAGTTTATGTTGTGGGTTACAGTCTACGGGTTGTGGCAAGGCAATTGGTGGCGATGCGGGATATGGTTTGTCACTACTACAAATATGGGCATCAGGTGCGACAAAAGTCGCACCCGATGCCCAAGAAGTCGCACCCGATAGTACTATCGGGTGCGACTTTAGGTGCGACTAAGTCGCACCTAATAGTCCGCAGCTAATACTATTGGGTGCGACACGTCGCACCCAATAGTAGTATACTATTAGGTGCGACACTATTGGGTGCGACTTATCGCACCTGAAGTCGCGCCTATTTTTCCGTGGGAACTTAAAAATAAGGCGGGAATTTGACTTTTGGGTGCGACATGTCGCACCCAATACCCTACACGCCAACGTATTGGGTGCGACTAGTCCACGACTAAAGATGGTGGTGGTGAGGTGGCGGCGGAGCTTCACAGGGCACGGCTGCGGAGGATCGGACTGTCCACGTCCGTTTCTACAGGCTGTGCAAAGCAGTAAAAACCAACAATTCCAAACCAACTCCAAAATCAAACAATTCACAACTTAAACAAGCACCAAAACGAGCTTAAAGCCACATCTAAACCATGAAATCAAGCTGGGAGAAGAAAGCCCCAAATTCAAATCCACAAACCCTAACCTTTAAAATCAATTCCAGAGAGATGGATTCCTCACCTAAATCCACGAAATCAACCCTCCCTGGTCAGTTCTCACCTCTTCCCCGTCGTTCCTTCCCCGGTCGGCATCCTCGGCGGCTGGCGGCGAACGTGCGCGACGGCGCTCGGTCTCGGGAATAGGTGGCACGCGAGGAAGAGAGGCTGCGGAGGACCGGCACGGAGGAGAGGACCGGCGCGGACTTGGACGTCGGAGAAGACCGGTACGCGTGGTGGCTCGGAGAAGAGAGAGGGAGAGAGGGAGCGAGGTCGCAGAGGGAGGGAGAGAGGGAGGGAGAGTCGCAGAGAGAGAGAGAGAGAGAGAGAGAGAGGGAGGGAGAGTCGCAGAGGGAGAGAGAGAGGGAGGGAGAGTCGCAGAGAGAGAGAGGGGCTGTTGGGTGTTGGGGCTGTTCTGAAGAAGACGCAGCTTTAAAAACTAACCCTAGTAATCAGGTGCGACAAGTCGCACGTGATACTCAAATAGGTGCGACTAGTCGCACCTAAAAAAGATAATAGGTGCGACTAGTCGCACCAGAAAGTAAAAAATAAATAAATAAATACCACGTCAGACAAATGAAAAAAAAAGAGGGGGAGGAGTTGAGCGCTTTTTTTTTAAGACTTTCAGGTGCGACTAGTCGCACCTGAAAGTTTTCAAAACTATTGGGTGCGACTAGTCACACCCAATACCACTTAAAATCAACGGAAATTTTTTCATTTTTGGAGCCCTTTGGGTGCGACAAGTCGCACCTGTTGCCCATTTAGGTGCGACAAGTCGCACCTAATGCCCCTCCGCACCAGAAAGGCTTATTTGTAGTAGTGTGTGGGTGGTAGTGATGGGAATCGATGGTGGGGATGGTTTGGTAGCTTCCACGAGTTATCTGTGGGACGAGGGTGCGGTGGTCTATGAGTTGCAGGGATTGGTCAGGTGGCTGGTGGCCGAGATTGGTGGACAACGGCTTGTGGACTAAGTGAAATAGAGAAATGGAGAGAGAGGGGGGAAAGATAGAGAAATTAAACTAGATAGTATCATACGGTGGTGATTGAGTAGAGGTCTGATGATCGGCGTTTGGTGGTCTAGTAGCTGAGAGAGAGAGAGAGAGAGAGAGAGAGAGAGAGAGAGAGAGAAAGAGTCCAAGAGGCAGAGAGAGAGAGACATGGAGAGAGAGAGAGAGAGAGATAGTTGGTAGTGAGATGGACTTACCACAATATAGACTTGTTCGACGATAGACGGCACCAATGGAGAAATCCTATTTCCGCGGTAGAGATACTAGATCAAAGAGAGAAACGGAGAGAGAAAGTAAGGGTGGATAGAGAATGAGAGACAGAGAAGAGAAAGAAAGTACCTTGGTGGCCAACTGCAGAGACAACGTCAGAGGGTGGTGGTCAGGGTAAGGTCGTAAAGAGAAAGAGATCAAGTATAAAGAGACGGAGAGAGATAGATAGAGAGAGAGAGAGAGCACGAAGACTAAATTAGGAGAATGAGGCTATTTCGTGAATTGAAACTAGGTATAGCTACAAAATGTGGCGGCTATGGTCCCGGCTGTAAATGCTATACAACATGAAGCCGCGATAAAATTTCTTAGGCCTAATTAATGAACGAATAGTACCAAATCCTGATTTTAATTTTTGCAGATATTTTTGGTCGTGGCTGAAAGTATACTTTTGTAGTGTTAGTATTTATAGCTCGATTTGTAGAGTGGAATTCTTTACCAAAAATTATGAGTAAAAAATCCCAAATTTATCTTTTTAGAGGAAAATTCACGATGCCCTGTACGAATAATTAAAGGTTTAATTTTTTTGAAAGGAAATGCCCTTTTAATCTTGGACAATATAGTGAATGAAGATTTACAACGAGCGTAAACAGTTTCAATACGAGCAAACATATTGAAAGTATCTCTAACATCAACTTGGCCATATTAGTTTCAATAACATTAAGAGAATAGCGCGACTAGGTCATTTGCATACTTTAATTTTGGGGTTTATACCCTCATGTGAATCTTGTATCAAGAAAAAAGTTACTAAGAGGTCTTTCTCTACAGTTGGATGTACGCCACTATGGTATTGGAACTCCTACATTTATACGTATGTGGTCCACTATGTATTCAAGCAAGAGGAAGATATGAATAATTGGTCACTTTCACTAATAAGTATTCAAGATTTTTTTTTTTTTTTTTTTATCTATTGCTCAACGAATCTTAACCCATTGATTTATTTAAGGTGTCTCGAGTATTAGTATCTTTTTAGAGTGTTTAATGACTTTTTTAAATACGAATGTATTGATTCTAAGCTTATAGCACCTAGCACTCCACAATAGATTTGTAAAAAAAAAAAAAAATAAATAAATAAATAAATAAATAAAAAAAAATAAAAAAAAACTTATGGAGATGATTAGATCAATGATGAGTTACTCATCTCTCGCATTCATTTTAGGGTTATAGCATCGAAATAGGTGCATACATTCTTATCGTGCAAAATTATGTTTTTTTATTTTATATGCCATAGAAATGAAATATTATTCATTTTATAGTCCGCAAAACATTTGCTACAATCAATGCTCGTTTTCTCGAGGAAGACTGCATGAACAATGACTATGTTTGGCTTGACTTATTAGGTTTGATTTTAATTTTTTTTAAAGTTAAATCATATTTAAATGTTTGATAAAATTATTTTTTCTAGAAGTTGAAAAGTAATTTTGAATATTTTAACTAAAAAATTAAAAGCTACAATTTAAAACTTGTGTACGTAGTTTTTGCTTTTGGTTTGTGATTTCTCTCTCTTAATTTTTTTTTCTCATACACTAACTTTTAATTCTAGTTATTTTTATATGCTTTTATCAAATAATGTTTTTAAAGTCATCAAAATTTATAATACAATCTATAGACACCAACTTTAATACATATTTATATAGAAAAAATATGTTATTATTATTAATTACATTTTATATAAATAACTATTATTTAAGAATATTAATATATATGTTATCAAACACTTAATAACCATTTGCTAATAACTACAGTTATTTTACAATAGTTTACCAAACACTCATCTGTTTTATAAAACAGCAGCTTTTTCGTAAAACAGATCTAAAAATATTTTTTTAAGCAAAGTTATGTTAAACGCAACCAATGTAAAACATACAAACAAAAATATGCTTATTAATAAGTTGGGTGAGGATGCTTCGACCTTATCCGCAAGAATTGTTCTTACCGCAACCTCGGGAAACCCACATAATGAACAATAAGAGAGAATACATCGGCTTAGAGGGAGGATTGTATGGCAACCCAATATGTACGTCCTATGGAGAGGGCATATATGGCTTGTCGTGTAAT